>NC_056728.1:44560724-44655724 GCF_019279795.1 Protopterus annectens
AGGTCAAGGTAGCCAGTGCGAACAGTTTTGCCTTAACTCACTGCCTTGAAGATCTTCTCAAAGAAGTCCACCAGTTTCATTAGGCATGATCCGCCCTTGATAAACCAAACTGGGTCGGGTCCAGTGTCTGGACGCTTCCTATGTTATTATTGATCATTTTCATGATAATTCTTTACATGGCTTTGCGTATGAGACTAGTGAGACATATGGGTCTGCAGTTTTCAGGATATGTAGATAGCCTGTCTTTGTGCACAGGGATGATGACGGTTGCTATTCTTCATTCCTGGGACACAAAGCCTGCTTGGTGGTTACAATTAAATAGCGATTCCAGAAGGCCAGATAGGCCATGCTTCATCCTATTTAGAAGGCAGCCTGGGATATTTTTTGATCCCACTGATGCACTGTTCTTGATCTTAGAGACAGCATTGAGAACTGGTTCTGAAGTGATAGTGTGTGTGTGTTGGGGGGGGGGGGAGGGAGTTAAATTTGAAAGTATTTCCAGAGGGGAGGCTTAGGGGGGGGAGAGGGGTAAAGTTGGAGTTGAATTTGTCTATCAGTAGGTTTGCTATATCTTCTGGTTCAGTACAGGCACCTCCATTAACAATACGCTCTGCACACAACTGTGTTCAGGTTGCGGACATAGTTAAACTATGTTTTGTAGTTGTCCTTGGCCTGGAATGCCAAATTTACCTCAAATTTGGCTTTGGTACACTTTACTTATCCTCTGAGTTGTTTTAGTTTGATGACGGAGCTTTTATCCTGCTGGGTGCGACATCTTCTAATTTCTGCCATGATTTTTATCCTTCTGTTATATGTCTTATTGTTTTTGTGATTCCACCAGGGTGGCTTGTTTTTCTGAGTTAGTTCTATACTTATTCATGGTGGCTACAGATGCCTCTATGCAGCTATTAACATGCTTGTTATAGGGTTTCTATGAACAGTTCTGCATAGGCAGCAGTGTCCTCAGTGTTTAGGGAGGCTTGGAATTGTGCCAGGCTATCACTTAATACTAACAACGTAGCCTTAAAGTAATTCCTGAGCATTCCAGGCTTAGCTATGGTTCAAGGCTTTATTTTTTTAACTTTAAGAAGCCCATGTTATGGTCTGACTTTACAAGAGAGGTCACTACACTAGGGGGTGTGCTGTGCAGCTCTCTCCCATATTAGTGAGGACCAAATCCAGTGCGTTTGCTCCCCTGGTTGTCATATTGACAATCTGGTCCAGGGTATGTATTTTTACAAAATCCAGGATTCTCTGTACCTGTAAGTTTACTGTCCTATATGATTTGTAGTTAATACAGAGGTTAATTAAAGTCACCCATGAATATGGTATTTGGTGGGATGGTGAGTGTCTTCAGTAAGTTTAAATAAATGCTATGGGTTTCCTAGGTCATACAGGGGGACCTATAACTTGCAAGGAACTAGTATGGGATTTTGTCTACGGTGATTTGAACGCAAGCAAAAGTGCATCTGCCTCTTTAACCAGCCTTGAAGTATATTCATTTTGTAAGTAAACTGAGAAATCTCCACCTTTTGTCACTACCTGTGTAGTAGCTGGTCTAAATGTGTGGAAGGTAGGTCTACTTGAAAAGACCAAAGTACAACGTACCCAAATCCGAAATAACCAAGACAAAAACAGAGAACTTGCAAAACACTGAGACGTGATATGGACAAATTGTTTTACAGGGAAATTGAACAGTTGGCAACAGTGGGAATATTGCCCTTTTCCCTACTGTAGTGTAATGCTGGAGTTGGTATATTTAGTTGGGAGGGTGTGGTGTGGTACGCAGCCCATCACCTGGACAGGTTTCTTTAATGCATTCTGTAATTTTTCTGCTATTGGCCAACTGTTCAATTTCCCCGTAAAACAATTCATTCATATGACCTCTCGTGTTTTGTAAGTTCACTGTTTTTGTCTCTGTTATTTCAGATTCGGGTAACTGTTATTTTGGTCTTTTCCAGTAGAACTGTGGAAGGTATAGCCTTGCACTGCTGAAGTAATCTCAGTGGCTTTAAACCATGTCTCAGTGACTGCACAGATGTCAGCATTCTCTAGGGTTATGAGAGCTTGTGGGAAGTGTGGTTTCTTGTTTAGACTCTTAGCACTGAGCAATACCACCTTCAGATTTTATTAGTTTTGGATCCGCTATGTTGGAAGTATTTTCACTTAATCACTGCCTAAAAGAAGCACTATGGGGAGGATAATGTTTTACCTAATATTCAAAAGCCTAGAGAGGAGAGGTGCAGACCATTCCTGGCAATGCAGTGTGATGTGTTAACCATCTCCTTCCATTTTTACAAGTACTGCACCCCAGAAACTAAGCCAATTATTTAAGTCAGTCATCATCTGTTCATATTGTGACATCATCCTAGAAGAAGACAGAATGCTAGGATCATACTAGCCTGGGACACATATTCCAATGGCTCCATGATGTCTCTCTTCATACAGTCTAGGGCAGTACATATCAGCTTATTTACATAAACATGGACTACGGGGGAGTCATAACAGTACTTATGGTTTAATGACTCAAATGAATGTGTAATAAGGTAGGTTCTGGCCCTCATAAGCAACTTGACTGCAACTTTCTCCTTACTCAACCTGGTGAGAGGGACAACAGCATGTCTCACAATGGAGTCCCCAATGAACAGAATGTTGGGTTATGAAGTGGCTAGCCATATGGGTTTAGAAATAAAGACTCCATGATATGTGGCTTATGGGTTGATTTGGGTGTTTTCAAACAGTGCATATGAAGCTGCTGAAGGCATTTGTTATGTGTTCTTCATCTAGGAGGTCTTTGGTGTCTATGAAGGTTACAGTTAAATGCCTCAGCATATGTGGGTCTATGTGTCTGTTTCGTGCTGTATGCGATGGGTGCAGCATGTGTACTTCTGATACTTCTGACAACTGGACTGACATTAGGAGCGCTTTTATGTGAGAACTTTGCCTCCAGTAACATTGTGTAAAAACATCTCTCACAATACCTTATCAGTCTATTTGAGAATTAGCTGGTTGTCAGTAAACATGAGACAATTTGTACATTGCCTTAGGATGCCCACGTCCACTAAGATGGTAATGGATATGGTGAAAAAGCTCATATCCATGGCAACAGGCCCTTTTTTACTTATTAGACAGCACTGGTGAGAATATAAAGTCAGGAGTATCTGATTTACAACTCTGGAGTTAGTGCTAGTTGTCCTGTGTGCAATTACATATTAGTTACATTTCAAGTGTTCTTTTGCAGGAAAAATGTCAACTCAAAGTGTCTGTGTCTATACAGAGCACTGCCAAACATATGAGGGGAAACTACTAAAGTAGACCCTGACGACTTATGGATGAAGTATTTAGGGAGATACTCTAAAGTTAGGCTAGACATTTGCTACTGAAAATAATTAATTCTGTCAAGAATGGTTAATAGAGGGGATTCACCTAATTGCTACTACTAGTGCTGGTCTCACCAGTTTCACACTGTTGGGATACAATGCCCCGTTGCTTCTTCTCTCACCAGAAGTAAATCAAAGGAACTAATCCCAGAATGAGAAGCAGGCCACTGGCTCTTTGGTAATCAGCAGTCTTATTCCTGCTGATGCAAAGATCTGCAGGATTGTTCTAGCCTTTTCCTGATAGATGCCTTGAATAGCAACCAGACCAATCAGGAAAGTCCCACTCAGACACTCACTGCCCAATCAGAGAAAGTCAAGAATCAATGCCCTCTGCACCTTCTCTCTCCAGGAGCAAAACAGTAGCAGATTCCAAGCTGGCACCTGTGAAGCAGTTATCAGGCTTTCTGGTGATCAGCAGTCTCTAGGAAATAATGTCCCTATGCTCCTTCTCTCACTAGAAGCAATCAGAACCACTAATCCCAATATGACCACTGAGAGGCAGAATGTGGGCTCTCCAACGACTGGTGGTCTTGGACCAAATACTGCAGATATTAAAGGCAAGACGGAAAACAATGGGTTAATATACTAAGGGACCTCTTACTGCAGATCAACAACAAATGTCTTCTGTGTGTATTTCCTTGCATTAAGCCTTCTGTCTTCCTTTAGTATTTTTAGACTTGAGTTGACAAAGACTTCCTGTTAACAATTAAAACTGCATCCACCAAATGTGCACATTTAATCTCTCAGAAAGTACAGTTTTGTACCTACCATAAATGTAGATGTCCGAATTGGATAGCATCTGCAGTCATAACAACTGGGTTGTCCTGTCGTCAGGCAGCCCTTCAGTCGGCCGGATTCCAAAGTCCGGGTGCGGCTTCGGCTGATGTCGCACTTCACCCGACGTCATCTCTGTTGGTCTTCGGGTATAAAAGCATCAGCCGACGCCATTTTCTTCAGTGTTTCTTGCCCCAGATGCCAGAAGCCCTATAGAAGGCTAAAAATTTTGGATAGATGCCAATGTTTCCAAAAGATAGAGGTAAACACAAAAATAAGCATGTATGTACATAAATACAAACAAATACACCATGAAAGAAATCCCCCCACTAGCTAGCTATTAGAAGGGTAAACACCCTAGGAGTACCACAGAGGGGAAGGAGGGAGGGTAATCCTGACTGCAGATGCTATCCAATTCGGACATCTACATTTATGGTAGGTACAAAACTGTACTATGTCCTTCATGGATGCATCTGCAGTCATAACAACTGGGTAGAATACCATAGCCAACTAGGGGAGGAGGATAAAAGTAGATTATGGTGTGTTTAGGATCCCTTGCAGAACAGCAGTGGCAAACCCTGCTCGGGATCTGGAATATAGAGGTAAATTATAATGCTTGGCAAATGTATGCATAGGCTACGAAAAGTTGGTCAGTCTTTCTGCTATTTTTTGTTCTGTCCAAGTAGTAGCGTAGCTGTCTATGTACATCCAAGGTATGCAGTATTCTTTCCCCTCTGTTTTGTGGGTTGGGAAAGAAGGTAGGTAGGTGGATTGCTTGGTTTAAAGACACTCTGGATACCACCTTAGGCATAAATGTAGGATTAGTCCTCATGGACACTCTATCTTGGTGGAAGATTAGAAAGGGTTGCACTGCCATTAAGGCCTGTAGTTCTGAAACCCTCCTTGCTGAAGTAATTGCCAGTAGAAAAGCAGTTTTCCATGACAGGTGTTGTAGGTCTGCTGTTGCTGCTGGTTCAAAAGGTGATAGTGTCAATTTTTCTAGCACAAAGTTCAAGTCCCAAGCTGGCAATGGTGGTTTCCTTGGAGGTTTTACATTCTTGATTCCTCTGAGGAACTGCCTGAGCAAAGGGTGTGAAAAACAGGTGGATCAAGCTGTATTCTGCTGAAATAGCTGATGCATGAATCTTGATGGAGGAGTAGGACAGGCCTGAATGAAGTAGTTCGCCAGATACTCCAGAATGTTAGGCATATCTATGTTTGATACATCTTTTCCTCTTTCAGAACTCCAAATGACAAACCTTTTCCATTTCCCAGCATAATTCCTTCTAGTTGAAGGCCTGCGTGCTTCAAGAATAATGTCTTTAACTCTTTGTGAAAGTTCTATATTAGCAGCTGCTATGTGATGTTCCATGCAGTCAGTTGCAGCGTTTTTAGGTTTGGATGCATGGTGCTGAAGTTGTTCTGAGTTAGCATCAAAGGCATCACCGCTACTGGCCACATATTGTTCGAGACATGCTCCTCAGCAGTGGGTACCAATGCTGTCTTGGCCAGTTTGGAGCTATCAGGATTATCCTTGGACGTTCCTCCTTGATTTTTAGTAGTACTTTGTGTATCAAGGGAAGAGGTGGGAATGCATATGCTGTTAGGCCTTTCCAGCTGAAGGAGAGCGAGTCCACTTTCCATGCTAGTGGGTGGAATGTCCTTGTGCAGAATTTTTTGAGCTGGTGATTGAAAGGTGATGCGAATAGATCTATCTGAGGCATTCCCCATTTCTTCGAGATGGTCTTGAAGATATCCGGGTGCAGCTGCCATTCGTGGGCATCCGATGTGGTCCTGCTTAACATATCTGCTAGAGAGTTTTCTTTTCCTGGCACAAATATTGCCTGTAACTGGATGTTGTAGCTGAGTGCCAGGGTCCACAGCTCCAAAGCCATTCTGCATAGGGGGTAAGAATGAGTGCCTCCCTGTTTGTTGATGTACCACATGACTGTGGTGTTGTCTGTCCTTATCAAGTGGTCCTCCTTGAGAAATGGTCTGAACTTTTGGATTGCCAGTTTTACTGCCAGCATTTCTTTTAGGTTGATGTGCAGGTGAAGTTGGTCCTGTGTCCACAATCCTTGTACGCATTTGTCCAGCATATGCGCCCCCCATCCTAGGTCTGAAGCATCTGTTGTGATGGTCTGGCTTGCTTGACCCTTGCGAAAGGGCAGGCCTGGGTTTGACTGGCATGCCTGAGCCCACCATAGGAACTCCTGTTTTAAGCATGGTATTAGTGGGATTTCCGTTTCTAGGCTGTGTCTGTGTTGGGACCATAAATTCTTTAGGTACCACTGTAGTTTTCTCATATGTAGTCTGGCAAATGGAACCAAGATTATGCATGATGCCATGAAACCCAAGGCCTGCAGTACCTTTCTTGCTGTTAACTTGTTCAGTTTTGTTAGTGCCAAGAAGTAAAGAGGGAGTTCTTTTGTTTTTCTGTAGTTAGGAATGCCATTTGTCTTACTGTGTCCAATTCGCTCCCAGGAAAGTCCTTGTCTGGGATGGTATCAGTCTTGACTTTTGTAAATTGACTGTGTATCCCAGTGCTTGAAGCAAGTAAATGACCCTTTGTAAATCTGTTGTCAGCTTGCTTTTGTTGTCTCCTTGTATCAGGCAGTCGTCCAGGTATGGATAAATTTGAATTCCTGTAGTCTGCAATGGGCGATTACTGATGCCAGGCATTTTGTGAATACTCTGGGCGCAGTAGATAAGCCAAAGGGCAATGCTGAGAATTGATAGTGCTCTGATCCTGCAAGAAATCTGAGGTATCTTCTGCAGATTGGTCGAATGGGGACGTGCAGGTATGCCTCCTTGAGATCTAGAGTTACCAGCCAACACTCCTTGCCCAGCATGGGAAGAAGTTGCTGTAGGGTCAGCATTTTGAATTTTGGGACAATGATGTAAGTATTCAGGGTGGACAGGTCTAGAATTGGTCTCCAACTTTTTTCCTTTCTTGGAACTAGGAATAGTCTGGAGTAGAACCCCTTTCCTTGCTCTGCTGTTGGCACTTTCTCCACAGCTCTCATGTTTGCTAACTCCATTATCTGTTGTAGAGCCTCTGTCTTTTGATTTGGAGGTAGATTTGGCATTCCTCTTTTGTCTGGTAAAGTGTGGAAGTGGAACCGGTGGTAACCTTGATCTATGGTTCGTAAAATCCACTTGTCCTTTGTTATGTGGTGCCAGTTTTTTGAAAATAAGGTTAGCTTTCCGCCTAGAGGAGCTGCTATTTGTTCCCTGGTAGGCGGGTTTAGGATTAAGTCACTGTGGCTGTGTTGATGTAGTGGCAGGTGTTGAGTCTGTGCCTCTGTTGTTACCTTGCCACTGTCGTCCTCTGTAGGCACCTCCTCTGGATTGGTTTCTGCCTCTGGAACGTCTATTCCTGCCCTTTGAGGTCTTGTGGAGTCAGGAAAGGACCAATTTTTGGCAGGCCAGTTCCTGCTAAACCTTGGGGTTGAACCTGCAAGAAATCTTTAACTGTCTGGACTGATTTTGCCTTTTCTTCCATTTTCTTCATAACCTGCTGGGCAGGTGTACCAAACAAACTTGTTTTATCCATAGGAGCATCTAGCAATTTAGATTTAACATGATCCGGTAAAGCTTGCTCCTTTAGCCATGCATGCCTTCTAATTACAGTGCCAGTCATGGCTGATCTAAATGAAGCCTCCAGTGCATCATAGCCACATTTTAAAGAGTGGTTACTAACTTGCTGTATGTTATTTACCATTTCTAATACATATTTCTTATCAAGAGATTCATCAGTGGTTAGCTTTTTAGTTAACTGATCAAGCATAAACTCTTGGTATTGTATCATGTGAAACTGACAGTTTAAAGCTCTAGCTGAGAGAGTGGCTGAAGTGTAAACCTTTTACCCCATCTGTCTAATGACCTTGCTTCCCTTTCAGAAGGAACAGGGTTTTAGCTATGGTCGGCTACTGCCTTGGGACCCTGGGAAATAGTTTCGGGGTCTGCAAGAGGGGCCTTGTAAAGGTGGTGATGAGTATCTGGCACCCTGTAAAATCTGTCTGGTTTGGCAGGGGCTGGGGGGTAAAGAATCTGGAGCGGAGCAGACATCATTGAAAGCATCATCCACCACAGAGAGAACAGGAGGTATAGCTAAGGGCCTGTGCTGGGGAAGGTGCAAAAAGGTCCTAAGTCTTTTCCTGGAGTCTGAAAAATCCTGTTGCTGCCATTGGAACTGTTCTCGCATGGCATGCAAGGTTTCCCCAAAGGAGAATTCTTCTGGTGGGGAAGCAGCTGGAATGGATTCTTCAGCATCAGAATCTTCAAAATTGGAGAAAGGAGCCTCTGGCTGGTCAGTTGTGTCTGATTCATCAGCAGAATCATCAGAGGACACTGGCTCATGGGGCTCTGCCCTAGGTCTCTTCTCTGGGGGCTGAGAGGCCCTGTCTGGGTGAGATTGAGATCCTCTAATTAATGAAATTAAATCTTCTGCCAAAGTAAGCATTTGAGAACTGGAAGAGGGCCTGGTTGAGGGGGGTTTAACAGGCACTGTTTTAGTAGTCTTGGCTGCTTTAGCCCTGGCGAAGGCCTTAATGGACATGGCTGCTGGAGGCCTAGCAGCACCACGTGCTGGGGTAGAGACATCCAAGGGAATGGTGTCTGATAAGTCAGTGGTAAGCACCGTAGTGGGTAAAATTTCTGAGGCCGATTCAAGAGTGTTAGCAGGGACCTCAGATGTAGAGGTAGATTCAGCTGTATTTTGATCAGTTTTCTCGGTTTCGGCCGAAACCGAGACACTCGCGGTTTGCTTAACCATGGTTTCGGCCGAAACCGCGGACCGCGAGTGTCGGTCTTTTTCTTTGCGTTTTTTGGCAGAATGCTTAGTCGGAGGATCCGACGGCATAATGTACGCAAAATCAGAACCGAAAAACTGTTCTGCAAACTCCGACCGACGTCTAAGCGTTCGTCGGTTGAAAGAAGCACAGGACGAACAGGCTGCTACGTCGTGGGCTGGGCCTAAGCAAGGCAGGCAGTAAGAGTGGAAATCTTTATGAGGTATTTGTTTCCCACAGGTTAAACAATTATTAACTTTTTCTGACATCGGCTGAGGCAAGAAAGAGTCCCCAACAGGGTACTTAGCTTTAGAAGTCTTGAGTAGTATTCGGTAGAAGTAATCTCTGGATCCGACCGACCGGCACTTGCGAACAGCTTCTGCTTCGGGCGCCACGCGGCAAGAAAGACTGAAGAAAATGGCGTCGGCTGATGCTTTTATACCCGAAGACCAACAGAGATGACGTCGGGTGAAGTGCGACATCAGCCGAAGCCGGACCCGGACTTTGGAATCCGGCCGACTGAAGGGCTGCCTGACGACAGGACAACCCAGTTGTTATGACTGCAGATGCATCCATGAAGGACATCAGGATGTAACACCTTGACTTTTAGTTGTACCCCGACGGGCACGTAGAGCAAAGGCCATAGAAAAAGAATAGGTAGGTTCAATGAAGGAAGAGCAAGCATGGTTACCTTGACCAAGGGGAGATGTGTCTTGCATGCTTTGCTTTTAAAAAAAGAACTTTCTGAGCCGGATGAGAGGGTGTGAACACATACAGTATCATCCGATTCAAAAACAAAAACAGAAGGTGCCCATTCTGTAAGATGTATGGTGAGAAATGAGGGGTTATAAAAGATCAGGAGTTGACTATTCAGGTATACGACAAACAAGTCCACTTCTGGGATGCCATGTGGTTGTTCAATGTCCTGACTTTAGAAACGTACTGTAATGCCCTGCTGCTGAGATAAAACTGTCAGGTTGGCTTGAATCTCTATTTGCTTGCCCTGAGTAGGAACATTTTTCCATGGGCAGATTGTTTATCACTCATCCTACTAAAAAGGTTACTGGTGCTTAAAAGTGTCTACGTAGCTTAATGTTATTTCAAGAGATTGCATCAGTAAAACCAATTAAACCTGCATGCAACAGTAATAATTCCATTGTGTCTCCTATTACAAGGCAGTCATACAGATAAGGGACTAGTTATGTTTCCCATTGTTAAGTGTACAAACATTGAAGTAAAACATTTGATAAATAATCTTGAGGGTTCTAGACAGCCCAAACTGCACAACTGAAAGCTGAATGTGATGTCAAGAGGACTGAAGTGTTAGACATTTTCTGTGGAATGCTATAAATGTATACATAGGCATCCTCAATATCCAGTGTTGTCAAGAATCCTATAAAATAAAATACAACAGTCAACATCCTGAATTACTGTTTTTATAAACATATTCAGATTTGATGGATCTGCTCTCTTGGGCTTCTTGGGGGAAGCAGGAATAATATGGAAGATTGGAGGGTACTCAATGAAATAGCTGCTCCATTAAAGCATAGATATCACTACACACATTTCCTTTTCCCAGAGTATATGTTGGTAATCATTTGAAATGTTGTGACCCACTAGAGCAAGTCCCAAAACATGGAAACTAAATTACTGAAAGAACGGACGTCTGTATACCAAGTCAGAGAAGCCACTTCTCAGAATATTCACATTTCTCTAAGGTATGGCAATCTCGAGTTAGTATATATAAGTTTGGGGAGTTTGCCCCTTCTGTGAAAAAGAAGTTTTAAGGAGAACAGTGATCTTCATGATTAGCTCTTCCCCAGTTTTCAGTCTTTATTTTTCTGCATGTCTGCATTTGGCATTTCAATAGGAAACCTATATTTTCCTCCATAAAAACTCATCACTGCACTGTTATATTTAACTAAAGCATGGCGGCTGCTTCTTTTTCTCTGCACCATTCTCTTCCTATTCACCTTTCTCAGTGTACACCATGTGGGTGTGAATTAAATCTCATAATTCTTTCTTGAGGAATGTGTCACTCTGGTCTTTGTATAATCAACCAGTCACATTTTAAAAATATGTGGTCACGGAAAATCCACGTTGCAACACATAATCAAGCTGCTAGGATAATACACCTACTGTGGCAACACTTGTACTATGTCCTGTTATTTACATAAATGTTTTCTTTTCCTTCCTTGGGGTCATAAAAACACTGAGCCTTGGGAATTTCACAGCTGTTTTATTTGGTAGTTTCAGAGAAGAAACCAATGGCAATTACAGGAACACACACTTGGGAAACCAAGTGATTTTTGCATTATCATACAATCTAAACGAGTATTTTCCAGCAGAAGAAAATGATTACAGCAGTGTTTAAAAATATGACAAAAAAAAAAAAAGCTAAATAAAAAGATGACAAAAAAAAAAACCAAGCTAAACAGTGCCACTGAAAAAAAGCTTCAGAGACACTATTCAGAGATTTGCAACTAAGAGGTTCCTGTATTATCATAAAATCTAACATAAGCACTGCTTAAAAAATCAAAAGGAAATTAGAAAGCATCACAGAAAGAAAGTTTCAGACACTATTAATAGATTTTTACAAACACTGAGCTGAATTCTGCCATTTTAAGTAAATGCAAATAAGATCTGGCACAGGAATAGGTTGAGAATATAATTTTCTGAGGAATCAAACTTGCAGTCATAATCTTTGGGATAATTGTGCAACATGCTAGAAGGTTGGTTAGTTTTCTGGGAAAGGCTGAAGAAGGCCCTGCAGAACAGCAGTGGCAAACTTCATACCCCTGGTCAGCGTTCTCAGAACAGGCAGAAAAGCTGTGCACAGAGGAACAAGTAGCTGTGTCTGGGATAGCCTAGATAGTAAGTACTAGCTGCAGTGGCCTGGCAAAGTGTGGCTTGGTGTGTTCTTGCAGAGTTTTTCCACCAACAGGGCAAACAATGCTAAAATGCAGTGAGTTGCCCACTTATAGAGGATCCATTCTGTTCATTATTACCAGTGAAAGAAACAAAGCAAAACATTGCTCAGTTATCCTCTGGTCTTGGTTCTATGCTGGTAATACATCCATAATCTATGCACATCCAGGAAATGTAAAATCCTTTCTCCCTTCTATGGATTCAGGGAAAAAAGACTGGCACCTAAATGGTCTGGTTCAAAGCCATTTCTCTAACAATTATATGCAGAAAGGAAGGGTTTGCAAATAAACGGAGTATGCCTCCACGGAACAAAACAGGGCTACGACTAGAGCAAAATAATAGACATCCAAGGGCAGTCTTCCTCTTCCATGTCAGGTATTTAAGAGGGGTAGTGGCTGCTGGTGCAAAGAGGTGCTGGATTAACTTTTCTAGCATTAAGTTCAAATCCATGGTGAAGATACTACTCTTTTAGGCGGCCTAGATAAGGAGCTTAACTAGTAATAAAGCCAGTGGAGGGGGTCCAGTGGTAGGCAGGGTGAAAATGCAGACAAATGTACCTTCACTGACAAATAAATACCTGGTGCAAAAAGTTCTTGCAGGTACTGAATGACCAAGAGCACTCATACAGTGGTGAGGACCTGACTTTACCTTGATAATACAGTAAAAAAATCTCTTCTGTTCAGCTATAAAGGACTTCCTAGTTTGAGATCTCTTTCGTCCTCATGACTTGTGAAAAAAGATGCCTAAAGGGTAGCAGAGCCAAATCAAAACTGTCAGCTTGAGAGTTTGCAGGCATGAGTGTAATTAAGCAGCCCTTGTAATGGATCAAGAGGTTCACATGCTGAGGCAGGGTTATTTGTTTCTCTGCAGCCATTTATATCAGTACGGATAATCAGTGCTGTCTCACCCAAAAGGGAGTTACTAGAAGCATATTTAGCCTATCCTGCCTCACACATTGGGAATCACCTAGAGAAAAGGCATGGAGGATAAGTATACTGAAACGGATATGCCGATATTGAAGGAAAAGGCACCAATTGCTGAAAATGACATCAAGCTGCTCTGAAGCAGTGCGTTCTTAGGTTCATAGGTTGGTACTAGGATACCGGCCCTAGGGCCAATACCAGCCTAGCCATAACAATTCCCTTGGTATTTCTTCCCACAGTATTTACTTCCCTGGACCCCTGTCTAGCAGGGCGACTGACGTGATCCCAGGGGTGAATTTCCTATCTCCCATATCTCCCATCCAATTATCAAGGTTCCTTTTGAAGAGGGCCAAAGAGGCGCTCTGCTTGACATGTATGGGCAGTCTATTCCAGAATCTGGGGAGTCTCTGGGTCAGGAACCTATCCATCCATCATGTTTTGTTCACTGTGATGACAAGGTTTAGATGCCTGGAGCGCCTGTCTCTGAGGGATTGGGATTTCTTTAAGTGTAGCATGCGCAACAGCTCTGGGTTTGACATGGCCTTGTATATTAAGCAGAGATAGCCTCTGAGTAGACGATATGCGACAAAGTACAGGTGGAGTTTTTTTTAGACTGTCAGAATAGGGCATCTGCTTTAGGCCTGCGATTCTTTTAGTGAGGCATTTTTGCGGCCTTTCCAGTTGTTGCAGATGTCTTGAGAGGTACATACCAAATGGGGCATTGTATTCTATAATGGGTCTAACCAGGGATGAGTACAGTGGGACAATGACCTCCTTTTTCTGGATGAAAAGCCCTTAGTGAGGAGGTGTGCCACATAGAAGGATTTCCTGACTGTTGTGGCGATGTGGTTATCAAAGGTGAGACCACTGTCCACCTGTGTCCCCAAGTCTCTTATCACACTTTCGGTGTTTAGTGTACTGCCACCCATGTGGTAATTCACGGGTACATGTTTTTTCCCAAAGGGGATATGTATACATTTCTTGGCATTGAGCTTGAGCCCATGGCTCTGGCACCAAGCATCTGTTTCTGTAAGGCCCTTTTGTAGAATATCTACATCATTTGGGGATTCAATAATGGCTCCCATTTTGCAGTCATCTGTGAACTTTGTTAGCCAGAGTCCCTTAGTGTTGGCCTGTACTTCAGAGAAGTAGATGCCAAACAAGAGTGGTCCCAGGACTGAACCCTGAGGTACTCCACTTGTCTGGAGCTGGATTTGGAGTCGGCTACTTTTACAGTGTGGATTCTGTCAGTAAGCCAGTTGGCAACCCATCGAGTGATGTAGGGATTAATGCCCAGCTTAGTAAGTTTATCTATGATTCCAGAGTGGGGGATGGTGTCGAAGGCCTTGGCGAGGTTCAGATATGCTGTGTGGACCACCTTACCCTTGTCCACGGTTCTGGAGACTGATTCGAAGAAATCAATCAGGAGACAAGATCGGCCCTTCACGAACCCAAACTGTGTGGGGTACAGTGTTTGAAAGATGCCAATGTCTTTGTTTATAAGTTCCATGATAATACGCTCCATAGCCTTGCAGATCAGGCTCGTCAGACTGCTGGGGTGGTAGTTCCCAGGATCCAAGGTGGATCCTTCCTTGTGGAGTGGAATAACTGTAGCTGTGCGCCACTCAATAGGCACAAAGCCCGAGATGAGGCTATGATTAAACATGACACTTAGGTGAGGTGCTAGTTCATTTTGTAGTTCATGTAGTACATAGCCTGGGATATCATCTGGTCCCATGGATGCTGTATTCTTAGCTTTGGAGAGTGTGTTTTTTACCTGTGTGGCCGTTATTACTGGAATTTGGCAATCTTTCGGTATTGAGATGGGCCCTTTGGGGGGTGAAGTTTGCACTGAAACGATCTGCCAGGATATTGGCAATATCCTTGGGATCAGTATATTTAATGCCATTCTGTTGTAGCTCAGAGCAGATATGAGCATTGTCATTTAGATTCTTGACATAGCTATAAAAAGCCTTGTGGTTGTCTTTAGAATCTTTGGCAATTTTATTTTCGTAACTAGCTTTGGAGGATTTTATGAGGGATCTCAGCTTCTTACTGAGGCTGGTAAGGGAGTTATATTGCATCTTGGGATTTTTCTCTTTTCTGCAACAGTTTCTTCCTTTTGTTGTAAAGTTTGTTTATGGCAAGGGACCACCAGATTGGCTTCCTTTTTTTGGAGAAGAACGTCTTGGTTCTATTGAGGATGGCACGATTCATGCACGAGTGGATGTGCTCATACAGTACCTTAGTGTGGGATTCAGCAGTCGAACTTTCAGTTCCCATCTGCATAGGTATCATGACGTTTGTCACTTCAGACTTGAGTAGCATGAAGTTGGCTTTGGAGAAGGTTTTTACGGAGGTTTCCTTCTGGGGGGTGGGGGTAGGATGTGGATGTCAAGGGTGATTAGCTTATGGTCAGACCTGACCAACGAGGGGGTGACCATAGGTGTGGAGCATCGATTTCCCATGTTGGTAATGACCAGGTCTAGGATATTGGAGCCCCTGGTGGGACTAAGGATTAGTTGATCCAGGACATTGGAACCATTGGGCAAAGGTGTTGGCACACGAGTAGTTTTCCCAGTTAATGGCAGGGTAGTTGAAATCACTCAGTATTAGGGTGTTTGGTTGTATCTTAATATTTTCCAGTATGTTTAAAAAGGTGTAGTGAGAATCTTGGGGCATGGTGGGGGATCTGTAGCAAGCTACAATTTGGATTGCAGTCTTACCTAGTGTTAGTTGCACCTAGAGAATTTCAGACGCATTATGTTGGGCAACTAGCCTGGTGTTGTGAATATCCTTGGTGAACATGGACACTCCTCCACCTTTAGTGTTTCGGTCCTGGTTTGGTGGACGAAAAGTGTGGTAAGAGTTGTAGCCTGGTATTGCAGGGGTGCTCTCTGGAGCCTTGAACCAGGTCTCAGTTACTGTACAGATATCGATGTTCTCCATTTTTAGGAGTGCCTCGAGATAGTGTATTTTGAGGTTTAGACTTCTAGCATTGAGTAGCATTACCTTCAGATTTTGCATGCTTGTACCTGTTACGGTGGTGGTTTTGTCCTTTGAACTTTGCCTAAAAAAGGCACTATAGGGGTGGCAAGAGCCTCAGCCAGTAACCTGAATACCACGGGTGACAGGTGCAGACCATCTCTGGCAAAGCATCGTGGTCCGTCAATCATGTTGTCCCAGGCAGACAGACACTGGATCCCCTTTGAATGACACCAGAAGCTTAGCCAATTGTCACCACATATCACCACAAAAAAAAAAAAAAAAAAAAAAAAAAAAAAAAAAAATTCACCCTGTCTTTATCTTTTTATATTACATTGTATTTTAACTTTCTAATATTGCCTTTACACATGTAAATCCTGTTATAAACATGTCATTTTATATTCTCTTCTGCAATGAATATTTCATTTTTTTACTAGTCACTATATCAAATTAAATTTTTAAAATATGTTACTCCTTTGTAGTATGTTTTGGTTACAATTTTAGAATAATGTTGTAGTGGAGCTTTTCTCCCCGGGCCTCTATTGAAAATGGACATATATCCAGTTAGACTAGCCCGGTCAACAAATGTAAAACAAATAAAAATAAATAAAAATTGTTGAAGTCAATCATTTTGTCCTTATACTGTGGTATCATTCTGGGCAAAGGCAGGATGCTACTCAGGACTAGGGTCATACCTGCCTGGGCCACATGATCAGACAGCTCTTCCATGTCTCTTTTCATGTAGTCCAGGGAGGTACGTCTTAAGTCATTCACTCCAACATGGACAATGACAGAGTCATATTTGTACTTGTTGTGGAGTGACTTGAGTGCATGCGTTATGTGGTGGATCCTGGCACCCAACAGGCAGCTGACTGTAATTTTCTCCTTGTTCAGCCTGGTGAATGGTACATCAGTGTGCCTGACTATAGAGTCACCTATGACTAAAGTGTTGGGTACGTTGTCGTGCCGTAAGGGCTGTTGTTGGGTGGCACACTGGTGTTGTGAGCTATGTGACACTTCGGTTGTGATTGGTGTTTGTTTGCATTTCAGCTTCGGAGGTCCTTATTGCTTGGGCAGGTTAATGTTAAGGGCCTCCACATATGTGGGCTTAGTGTTGCTATGTGTGGGTTTATAAGGGCTATGTGTTGCTTGAGGTGTAGTGTGGGTGTTGACCTTCTCCTCGACTGTCTAGCACAATCTTGGGTGGAGTGAGCTTTACTTCCAGTTCGACTATGTAAGTGTATCTCTCACAGGTTGCAGTGTTGGGTGGTAGGAAGAGAGGGTTGTCTGTGTACATGAGGCAAATGCTGCATTGCCCCAGTATGCCCAGATTCACCAGGTGGACAGGAGAAATCACCGGAAGCTGGACCCTTGGACATGCCTGGTTTGGTGCTTTTTTTTTTTTTGTAATGTACAAGAGCTGTTTTCCCTTACCTTAGCAAGGTACTTTGCAATTATAGGCGGTTTAGTTCCTATGATTAATTTCTCCTTCTTAACAAGGAGAGCTTAGTGCTTGTATCAGTTTAAGACTTCCTAGTGCTTTCCAGCAGGTTTTAAAGCAAGTGCTAGTCACAGGGATGCTTAAAGGTAAGATGAAAAAATGGTTTATCCTAAACACTGCAGTGTGCACTAGAGGAGTTAGATGTGAAAGTAGGTAACTTTAAGTTTTACCTGTCTAAAAAGTTAAGTTTTAGTGGAGAGTCACTATTTTTAAAACAGCAAGATAGATTGAAAGGGGGTGGTCACTTTTGTATTCTGGTACTATGGAATACAGTAGGATGGCCAATAAATTTAAATAGTTGAAGGGGAGTGATTTCACAAAATGATAATTTTGTGTTTGCTCAGACAAGCCAGTAAAAACAGAGAGGAAATGAGATATATTAACATAAGGGGAAGGCAACTAGAAAGACAGTGGTGTTTAAGAACACTACAGTAACCGGGTGGGGAAAAAATTCTGCCCGACTCACAAGAGACAGAGCTGTGGTCTCATTTCAAGTTTTAATATGCAGTTAAAAGCAGAATACAAATAAAACACAAGGTAAATAAAACAAATCACAGTATTCAAAATAGAAAAAGGCAATAAAGTAACACAACAAATAAAAAGCAAACTAACCTTTCCCTCACAGCAAACTGTAGCAGAGTCTGGGTGAGCCTTTCTAGTAAAGCCTGCCTTTCTTGGCTGAATGTTGCTCAAGTAACTAGAAAAGTCCAGTTCTAATATACTCTATCAGAAAGGTCTATAAATCTGTCCCCGTCTTTATGTGGGTTTTCCACTGTCCTAGTTAAATATAAAGTTATTCACTTATTCACCTGAATTTATTAACTGGGGTAGATCTTCTTTCAGCTTTTCCCGATTAGGGGTCGCCACAGCAGATCACATGTCCGCTCATGATTGGCAGTGGAGTTTTACGGTGTCGAGTTGCCAGCCCGGCGCCCAACCTTCCACAGAAGGCACACACACGCACTCACACCTAGGGCCAATTTAGAGTGTCCAATCCACCTACAGCATGTCTTTGGAATGTGGGAGGAAACCAGAGCACAAGGAGGAAACCCACGAGACCACAGTGAGGAGGACATGCAGACTCCGCACAAAAGGCACCCCAGCCGAGGATCGAACCAGAGAACCTCTTGCTGTGAGGCGACAATGCTAACCGCTGCACCACAGTGGCCGCCCTATTAACTGGGGTAGATCACGCATCACAAATGACCAAGTTCAGTCTCAGCCCACAGAAATATACAGCAATAAAATTAAGCATTGAATATAGACCGTCAATACAATACAAAGCGTACCATAACATTAAAGTAATGCAACAACAAGGTAGGTATAGTTAAGCACCCAGTATGAGGAATTCTTTACATTATACAGTTGACTAAAGTTAAACCAGCTTATGCAGTGCAGGGAATTTATATATATATATCATACACAAGATAGTCCAAATGTTAAGGTAAGTGTGATTTACCATTGTAAGCAAAAAAAAAAAAAAAAAAAAAAAAGAGTATGTATGGTTATCAACTGCAGCAATAAGTTTCTCTAATTTACTAATGGAGTCTGTGACTGGTCATTTTGGTGAATATTATGTACCTAACCAAATGGGCTAGACAGTGTAAAGATCGGACAGTCAAAGTGCTAGCTGTGAAAACATTTACTAGCAATAACTCTCACTAAATAATACAATTACTAATGGACCGACTCAGTATTAACAGATAATGCTGAAAAAGGTGTTGGTAGCAGAGTCTGACTTACAGGTATTAAATCCTGTGTAGCCATAGATTCTTTAAACAATATAGCAATTCTTTTTTTGTGTGGCTGGCTGTGAATTACAGCTCTAGCAGCTTTCAAGACATCCTGAAAAGTAGCATATTGGAACCTTATCATTTTTCCATATTTTTACCTGAAGATAAAGGATCCCCTGAAAGCCAAGTGAAAAAATTTCCTAGAACGTATTGCCTCTAGAAAGGTGATGTTCTGTGGAGGAGAACTCAAACACTGGGAGGAAATCTCAATAATCTAAGTGAAACAAGCGTGCTACAAAAGGGAATTGGAAAACGGGCTCTCTGCATTGTAAATTGAGAAGCAGGTAGGGAACTGTGTAGTTTTTAACAGTAGGGACTAGGAACAGAGTATTGGGCATATAAAAAGAAAGAAAAAAGCTTGCTTGTAACACACACCTACACATGCTGCCTCTAGACATCTGCTTTACTGGTTTATCCCGGTTCAGCCCTTCATCTTTGCCCTCTTTCAAGTAATCAGAGGTTACATAATCACCTACCTGACCAGACATTTTCAAATTAACCAGTGCATCAGATCCCATTTGGTTGAGGTATGTTTACATATTTATGTATTTAATTCTTGTTTCTTTATCTGAACTCAATGTACTAACTGTTTACTGCATTTACTCGCAAACTGAAACCTTGATGAATTAAGGCATGTTTATTGGCACCAGCTGCTACAAATTGCTCACAAACTGCTGTTGATATTGTATCCATTTACTGTCATTTGCAGTGACTTAGTGGTCTGTCCTGGGTAGTGTAGCATTGATAAGGGACATAAATAATGAACAAGTAGTGTAGCATTGATAAGGGACAGAAATAATTAATATTAACTGAGCCCTTAAGGCAGATATATAGGAAAGTGTGCTGCTGTTTGCTAATACTAAAAGGTGCATGTGGACTGGTATTATAATCATGTATACTGAATGTTTGAATGATTAACTCTGTTCTTGGTATAGTACTAATAATCATATCCCCTCTCTAGATGTTCCTACCTCACCTCCCCCTGAAAGGCTTGTAAAAGCATATAGGGTCATTCCGGGAATAATAAGTATGGAAGACTTCCCCCACCAGGGAACTTGTTTTAATAAGGTCAGTATCCACTAAAATACCTTGCCACCTGTAAACCTAACAAACTGGGTCCAAAAAAGCACTGGTGAATGTCCCCATAACTCCCGCTTGTAATCTGTTTAAGCTGATGAGCATTAGGTTGGAAGGGTTAGACTTTCCTGTAGCCTTCTTTCTTCCCCAATTAAAGCAAAAACTGTGTGCTTTCTACTATTCAATCAGACAAGCATAGTGGGCTCTGCACCTCCAAATAGTGAATTTCTCAATAATCTAAGTGAAACAAACGTGCTACAAAAGGGAATTGGAAAACGGGCTCTCTGCATTGTAAATTGAGAAGCAGGCAGGGAACTGTGTAGTTTTTAACAGTAGGGACTATGAACAGAGTATTGGGTATATAAAAAGAAACAAAAAAGCATCCTTGTAACTCATTTAACAGTAGGGCTTAGGAACAGAGTATTGGGCATATAAAAAGAAACAAAAAGCATGCTATACCTGCACATGCTGCCTCTAGGCATCTGCTTTACTGGTTTAGCCCCGCTCGCTCCATGCCTTCCCCTGCCCCCATATCCCACCCGCCCCCAGTACTACTACATTTATAGTACCACTGGCACACACCCTTAATTAGCTAACCAACTACACATGCTCCTAGAACCCAGCAAACTCCTAGCACAATAATGCACCATCTATCCACCCCACTATCCATATTAACCCACCCATAGCTATTCTATCTAATCTTTTATCCACCACATACACTCAATACAGACCCTACCCTAGTAATTTACTATGACTACAGCTAAAACACTAACGCTGCTACCCTTAATACCCCCTCCTATTCATTCCTTATCACCCAAGCTTCTATGAATATGAACAGCATCATGAAATCCAATACCCAAACTCTCAAACAGACACCAACCCTGCATTTAATAAGTTTACCACCACATAACCACCCCCCTCTTCTAATTCCTCACCCCCAATTACCATCACCTGACTAAATACCGCTACATTACCTTAAAAACCAAAAGCTACGAAAAAATCATAAACAAATTTTTAAGCCTCATAAGCAACTTAAAATGAATCTTATGAAGGATGGAGACATCCACCCCAACCCAGGCCCATCCACAACAGTTGACCCAAGAACACCATCCAACAACCCAACGTGTACTACCCAGATTGATAGACTTCCAAACTCATTTCTGGTCTGTCATCTCAACATCAGAAGCCTAAACAAGAAGATCCATAGCCTACGTGGACTCTTAAGCTGTTCAATCCCCTAATATCCTCTGTCTCACAGAAACCTGGCTAAAACCAATAACCAAAGATAACGAAATAATCCCCCTACAGTACAACTTCCTTAGACTGGACCGGATTTCCAGGAAAAGTGGCGGAGTAGCTGTACTATACAAGTTTAACCTAACAATAACAATGGATACCAAACAGCCACCCCAGTTTGGCAATGCAGAAATTCTCATTACCAAACTAATAATAAACAAAAATAAATGCAGATACACTGTCTGCATTTATATTCCACCCGGCAAATATGATAATACTCTAAAAAATATCTTACCTTGGCTAGCTTTTAACTATCCCCAGCAAACCATCGTCTTGGGGGACTTTAACATTGATTGGAACACCTGCTCTTCTGAAACTCCCTCCCACCCATTTAAACCTCCACGGGTTTACTCAGATCATTGCCACCCTCACCAGATTTAGCAAAAATAGCGTCAAAGATAGTATCCTTGATTGGATACTTATTAACAGCCACCCCCAATAGTACAAGTCAGGTACATTACCAAAGCCGACATTCCCAACAAGCCCATCTACAAAACTACGAGAAACGTCAGGAACTTTAACCTTGACAACTTCCAAAATTAACTCAAAGCATGTAACTGGAATGTCTTGAAACGACTCCCATTACAAGAAGCAGATGAGTACTTCAGTACCAGATTTCTGGCTATCCTTAACCACCATGCTCCTACCTGTACCATCTGTGTAAAAGCCACAGTTGCACCATGGCTATCTAAAGAAACAAAAAAGAAAATTAAACTAAGAAACAATGCCTGGCCCAGGTGGCATGTTACCAAAGCCCCTATGGACCAAGAAAGATACCGGCAGCTAAAGAATCAGACCAAAACTTCTGTCATTCTAGACAAAAAAATTACTACACCCTCCTATAACAAAAATATCAGCTAAAACCTCAAAAGTTCTGGGCTGGTATTAATCTTCTCCGCCCAGGCCATTCCGCCACTCCTACCCCATAAGCAGCCCTTGATAAATCCCCATGTAGAAATTGCAAACAGTTTCAACTCCTTTACTGAAACTATCCAGTCTCTAGCTACCCATCTCACTCCCATCAGCCACAGACACCAGCTCTGGCACATCTAGCCCTGATCCACCCAGCACCCAACCCACTTTTACCTTTCAAACTGTACCTATCAACTTGATCCGAACCTTACTCAAAAAGCTAAAACCTACTACACTAGTTGCCGACCACCTTCCAGCTGAATATCTTCAAAAAGCAGCTGATGCCATAGCACTTCCCATTTCTATTCTGATCAACAGATCCATCTCAGAAGGATCCATCCCAGCAATATGGAAAATCACAGGTTATGCCTCTCCATAAAGGAGCAAGTTCCACAGAATTATCTAACTTTAGACCTATAGCCATTCTTTCACCACTAGCTAAAATCATGGAAAGATGCATGCACAAACAAATCATGCACTTTCTTATTCAAAACGGAAAGTTTGCCGATTCTCACCACGGCTTTAGGCCATTCCACAGTACCACCATGGCACTTCTGTCTTTCTCTAATGTCATCAATCTTCATCGTAACAACAAACTTTCTTCAGCACTCTTCCTAGATCTCTCAAAAGCTTTCTATATGGTCAAACATCAGCTACTGCTCAATACCCTACAAACCATCGGTTTATACCAACACGCAATACAATGGTTTCACTCCTACCTAAACGGTAGACAGCAGGCTGTCTTATGGCAGAGCAAGCTGTCATCCCAACTTCCTCTAACCCTAGGTATCCTACAAGGGTCCATACTAGGTCCCTTTCTTTTCTCTATTTTTATCAATGATCTGCACACCACCATCCCAGAAGCCACTTACATCCAATATGCAATGACTCAACGCTAATATGCTCCGCCTCCTCTCCTACACAACTTATAACGCTCACCCAGAAAATTTTCCGCAAGGTAGAAGCATGGCTAGCTAATTGCCACCTGCTTCTAAATCCTAACAAAACCAAGCTACTACTTTTCTCCCCTAACCGTAGAATTTCTCCTCCTTCCTTCAACATCAAATCTAGCAAGGACACCATTATCTCCCCTGATGACCACACAAAGCTTCTAGGAGTAATAATAGACAACAACCTTAAATTTGATAAACATGTCAATCACACTATTAAGTCCGTCAACAAAAGACTTGGCTCCCTGTACAGAGCCAAACCTTTCCTCACCCCCCTAGCTAGGGTAGCTATTGCAAGATCACACCTCCTATCTACCCTTATGTATGTCTCCCCTGTACTCACCAACCTATCCAAAACTGATCTCAACAAATTATCAGGATGTTACAATCATATAGCCAGATTCGCTACTGGCATGGCTTTTAGGACTCACCATTGCCAGAACCTCAAAGCACTGGAATGGCTACAGTATCCTAACCTTCTACAGTTCAACCAGCTTATAGTAGCACATAAAATACTCCAACCTGATAACACTCCTGCCCTCAAAATTATTCTCTCCCCCCTCATAGTGCCCCCAGGCCATTGCACTCAGCTGATATGATACTGACCCAAAAATCCAACAACTCTGCAGGCGATGCTATATTTGCCAACTCAACCGGTAAAATCTGGAATCTACTCCCTACTACCGTTACCAAGGAAACCTCACTACCCCTATTTAAAACAGAACTCAAAAAATACCTTACATCTTATTGCCTGTGCTTTTCTTCTAAACCGAACTCCTAATACATGTCTTGCTACCCAACCTGCTGTTTAGCCAAGTATCTATGTCTCATAGCATTTGAATGTCTAAGCATTATGAATTATGAGATCTGACTGTATTCTATGCTCACATTTTCTGATACGTCTTTGCCAATCAGATGTAATGCCTGCACATTGTGTATATTGATATCTGCCTATATTCTTTGTCTATATTTTTCTAAACATGTCTGCCTGAGTTTATCACTCAGTGATGTATGTACCATCTCTTTTTTGGTATGTGGAGCTTTTCTCCTTGGGCCTCTGCTGAAAATGGACGTGTATCCAGTCGGACTATCCCAGTCAACAAATGCAAAATAAATAAATGTCCTCATGGTTAGAAGCAAGAAACAAGGAATTTCTATGAGGGTCATATAAAAACCCTGTTTATTGTTAGAAAAGAGAAGACCGGACCTTCTCCAGTACCTGTGAAAGTTTGCTCCTCTGCGTTCTAAGTAGAAAAAATGGTTTATTAAAGGGCCTAACACAAGTCCTTGATGTTGCTTTGTGGTTACTTAAATTAAGTTGAAATATTCTCTGCTTAAGGAGTTATAATCAAATAATGTCTGAGAAGCAAAAGAAATGGGGTCAGATGGACATAGGGTGGGCCTAACTGGTTAAAAAGAGTGGAAGTACTAGGGATATCCACCAACAAGCAGTCTAAACCCGACAAAGATGCTGAAAGTACAGTTGGGTACACTTACCATAAATGTAGATGTTGGAGTGTATTCACTGCTGCAGTCATCACTTGTGGGTTATCCCTGCTGTGATAGCCCTCAGCCGGCCTGAATACCAGAGTCAATATTTTTCTGAGTCGGCTGCTGTCGCTTGTTGACTGACGTCAGGTCGTCAGTGCTATAAAGCAAGGCAGCAGACGCCATTACATCAGTTTTTCTTGCCCTAACCAGTCAGAAGCCCAAGGAAATATGGTAAAGTGGACCTGGCGGCTAAAAGCCACCATAAGAAGCTTATGTCTCCCTAAGGAAAGAGGATAAAGGGGGGAAACCAGGACTACAACAGTGAATACACTAGAACATCTACATTTATGGTAAGTGTACACAACTGTACTATGTTCTTCATGTTTCACTGTTGCAGTCATCACCTGTGGAAGGATTCCCAAAGCTGATGAGATGGGAAGGTTGGAAGGATTAGTTAGAGACCTAGGCATGGGTAACCATGCCCTACAGAACTGCAGAGGCAAACCCTGCCCTAGTCTTAGAGAAAAGAGGCAGGTGGTAATGCTTTGTAAAGGTATAAACAGAGGTCCAGGTGGTACTTTCCAAGATGTCCCTGGTGGGATCTCCTCTGAGGAATGCTGTGGAAGTGGAGGCTGCCCTTATGGAATGAGTACAAATAGACTTAGGGGGAGGTTTCCCATGTAATCTGTAACAGAAATGGATACAGTGTGATATCCATTTGGAAATGGTTTGCTTGGAAATGGGCTTCCCCTCTGCCCTGGGGCAAAGCTGACAAGACGTTGGTCTGTTTTCCTGAAGGGTTTAAGTACGGTCCAGGTAGTATCTGAGCTGTCTGTGCACATCTAGTGAGTGCAGAATTCTTTCCCCCTTGTTTTGAGGGTTGGGGAAGAAGGTGGGTAGATGTATGGCCTGGTTGAGAGTCACATTAGATACCACCCTGGGCATAAAGAGGGGTTAGTCCTCAGGAAGACCCTGTCTGCATGGAAAATGATGAAGGGCTCAATGGCCATGAGTGCCTGAAGTTCTGAAACCCTTCAGGCTGAGGTGATAGCTAGTAGGAAAGCAGTCTTCCAGGAGAGGTATTTCAGTTCTGCTGAAGCAGCAGGTTCGAAGGGCGGTAAGGTTAGTTTTTCCAAAACATAATTCAGGTCCCAGGCTGGCGTGGGAGGCCTTCTGGGAGGTCTGACATTAGAAGTTCCTCTGAGGAATTGTTTAATCAAATGATGTGAGAACAGGGGCTGGCCTGTATCGAAATGAGCTGAAATGGCTGAGGCATGGATTTTAATAGAAGAGAAGGAGAGGCCACTATTGAGTAACTCTGTTAGATAGTCCAGGATAAGAGGGATGAAAGGTTGGGAGGAACTGCCCCCTCTGGACTGGCTCCAGGAGCAGAATCTTTTCCATCTACTTACGTAAGAGTTTCTGGTGCTGGGCCATCTGGCCTCTGTGATGATGTCTAGGACCTGTTTGCTTAACAAGGGCCCCTTGTTTGCTTTTAGAGTATTAGCCATGTTGACAGTTTGAGAGTCTGCAAGTCTGGGGACAGAACCCCCCCCCCCCACCTGAGTCAAGAGGTCTGAGGTCAGGGGAAGCTGCCTGGGAGGCTGTGTTGTCAGGCTGTGCAGTAAGGGGTACCAATGCTGTCTGGGCCAATCTGGAGCAATGAGGATGGCCTTTGGTCTGTCCTCCCTTATCTTGATCAGTACCTTGGGAAGAAGAGGGAATGCATACACAAAGAGAGAGTTCCAGGGGAAGGTCAAGGCATCCACCTTCCACGATAGGTTGTGATACTCCCTGGTACAGAATTTTTTTTTTAGCTGGTGGTTGAGGTGCATAGCAGAGATCCACTTCTGGAGTTCCCCACTCCTAACTGACTTGCAAAAAGATTATTCTGTGGAGCTGCCATTCGTGGGGGTGCAGTAATTTCTGCTTAAGTGGTCTGCCAGGGTGTTGTTGATCCCTGGTAGATATTGGGTTATTAGGTATAATTCCATGGAGGGAGCATGTCAGCCAGAGGTTCATGGCTAGTCTGCACAGAGAATAAGATTGTGTTCCTCCCTTTTTGTTGATGTACCACATTACTGTGGTGTCAGTTTTGATAAGGAGAACCCTTGGCCTGAGATGAAGGATGTCAGAGCCTTTTGTACTGCCATCATTTACTTCTGGTTGATGTGTAAGGGAAGGTGCTGGGCATCCCAAAGACCTTGAGTGCACCTGCCTGCTAGGTGAGGGCCCCAAGCAATGTCTGAAGCATCGGTGGTGATGGTCTGCCCGGTAGGATGGAGGATGAATGGAAGACCCTTGTTCTTGGAACAGGGCCCTGCCCACCAGAGAAACTCAGCATTTATACAGGGGATCAGTGGGAGACCAGTATCTAGAAGCTGAAAGTGCTGACACCAAAGGTTCCTTAGATACCACTGAAGTTTTCCTCATGTGAAGCCTGGCCAGAGGAATTAGAAAGATACAAGATGCCATGTACCCCAAGGCTTGCAGGAACTTCCTAGCCTTGACGTGACTTCTGGAAGCCAGCTGGGTAAAGTAGGGAGGCAGGAAGCTCTGCTTTTCTGGGGATAGGAAGGCCATTTGTGATGCTGTGTCCAGCAGTGCTACCAAGAAAATGATCCTTTTGGAGGGTGTTTGCTTTGATTTCTTCTCGTTGATGGTGAACCCTAAGGAAGTTAGGAGGGTTTTGAAAAAGAGGAGGTCCTGGAACAGCTTTTCTTTGCACTCTGCCTGAATGAGGCAATTGTCCAGATAAGAGTAAATGTGTATATTTCTCTGTCTGCAAAATACTATGGCCAGGGCTAAGCATTTGATGAATACCCTGGGAGCAGTAGATAAGCCAAAGGGCAGCACAGAGAACTGAAAGTGTTGTGAGCCTGGTCTGAAGCGCAGGAATTTCCTGCAGGATTCCCTTATGGGGATGTGGAAGTAGGCATCTTTTAGGTCTAGGGTCACTAACCAGGCATTTTTGGTGAGCACAGGTAGCAGCTGCTGCAAAGTTAGCATTCTGAATTTGGGGACCACCAGGGAGGTGTTCAGAATGGATAGATCCAGGATGGAGCACCAAGTGCCCTCTTTTCTGGGAACAAGGAATAGTCTGGAATAAAAGCCTTTGCCTGTTTGATCTGTGGGAACAGGTTCTACTGCCCCCTGGGATATGAGAGTTTGGACTTGTTTCAATACCTCTGCCCACTGATTTGGAGGGAAGTCTGGGTACCCTCTTGGAATTGGGAGTTCAATGAAACAGAATTTGTATCCCTGAAAAATGATCTTTAAGACCTACTGGTCCTTTGTTACAGAAAGCCAGTTTTCTTTGTAGAGGGATAGCCTGCCTCCTAGCTTTTGACGAATGAAAGGAGGGTAGAGGGGGGAAGAGGAAGTCGTTGAGAGTTTTTGCCATAGAAGGATGGCTTAGAACTCCCTGCCTTTGGGGCAGAAGTGGTCCAGTGTTTGATTCCCTGGTGTCTCTGGGATACGGCCTGGGTGGTCTGTCCCTGCAGGGCTTACCTTGCCCCTGTCTGCTAGGTGCAGGAAAGGACCAGTGTTTAGAGGAAAAAATTCTGCTGAACCTAGGAGGTTGAACCTGAAAGAAATCTTTTACTGTTTGCATAGATTTTGCTTTGTCTTCCATCTTTTTAAGCACCTCTTCTGCTTTTACTCCAAACAAGCGGTCCTTATCCAAGGGTGCATCAATTAATTTAGACTTGACATGATCAGGGAGAGGTTGTTCCTTCAACCATGCATGTCTCCTAATGACAGATCTTGACACTGCTGCCCTGCTTGAGGCTTCTAGGGTGTCATATCCACAGTGCAATGAGTGTTTGGCCACTTGACAAGTAGAGTGTAGTAAATCTGCTAACTCTTTCGAATTGGCACAGTCAGGAAAGGTAGAAATCTTTTGCTTTAATAGTTCCAAAGCATGTTGTTGATATTTTAACATATGTAACTGACAGCTGAGTGCTCTAATAGCTAAGGTTGCAGAGGTGTATACTTTTTTACTCCATCTGTCCAGAACTCTGGAATCCTTGTCAAAAGGAATAGGATTCTTTACAGAACTAGCCTTAGCTCCTTTAGGTCCCCGTGTAATGACCTCCGGGTCTGCAGCAGGATTTCTGTACAGGTATTTGTGAGAATCTGGCACTCTGTAATACCCGTCAGGTTTACTGGGAGCAGGTGGGAGGGTGTCAGGGACTAAGCTGGATTCATGGAAAACATCCTCCACCACTTCTAAAATAGGGGGGATGGCCAGGGGTCTGTGCTGGGGCAGATCTAGAAACTCTCTTAGTCTTTTCTTAGACTGACGAAGTCCTGAGATTCCCAGTGGAAATGTTCCCCAAAGGAAAGGTCTTCTGGTGGGAAGGCAGAAGGAATGGATTCCCTCTGCATCTGAATCCTCATAAGCAGTCAGAGGTGGTTGTTCCTCTTCAAAATCTGAATAATCAGATTCCTCAGAATCCTGCTCTGTCATTATTTCAGGAGAAGGGTGTCTTTTCCTTCTAGAAGTTGTGGCCTGACTACCCCTGAAAAGGGAGATAAGATCCTCCGCCATCTTAAGCATTTGAGCTTGGGGTGGTGGAGCAGGAGTAAGATGGTGGCTAGAGGGTAGATTTTCAAGGCATGGTCTGGCTTCTAGGCCTAAGAGTATGAATAGGTCTGAGAGAAACTGTAGTCGGACGAAAAGAAGTCAGTTTTTGTCTAGAATCGGTAGTGCAAAAGGCCTCCTCGGAAGCCGGTGCCCGAGTTGTGGCTCCAGACCCAACCGAGGCAGAGACAACCAAAGGCTCGGAAGATGAAGAAGATTTTTTCGGCATACCGGACCTCGAAAGGGTCTCAGTAGTGGCCTGAGTAGACATCGTATCGGGCATCAGGGGCTGCGAAAGCGCATCACTGAATTCCGGAGAACTGACGACCTGCTTAGCGGTAGTGTCGTCAGAAGGCTTAGCCTTGTGTGATCTGTTTCTATCTTTACCTCTACATTTTTTCAGAATGTCTACGGATTGCTGGCTGACTGACGCCATTTCGGAATGCGAAGACGGAAGACGAAAATACCAGTCTACAATAAAAGCTGTACAACAAATGGTTCTCGTGTTAAAGAGGGCACAGAACCGGCAACGGGGGACGTCGTGGTCTGGGCCTAAACAAGTGACGCAGTATGAATGGAAGTCTTGGTGTGGGATCTGCTTTCCACAGGTGAGAAAACTGTTAACTTTTTTGGGCATCAGTTAGTGCAAGTAAAAAGGATCCCCAACGGGGTACTTAGCTTTAGATGTTTTCAGCTGTAATTTGAGCTCTGATTGCAACCAACCAACACACTTGCGAACTGCTCCTGCTACAGGTTCCAAGGCAAGAAAGACTGATGTAATGGCGTCGGCTGCCTTGCTTTATAGCACTGACGACCTGACGTCAGTCAACAAGTGACAGCAGTCGATGCAGAAAAACATTGCCTCTGGTATTCGGGCCGGCCGAGGGCTACCACAGCAGGAACAACCTACAGGTGATGGCTGCAACACTGAAACACGAAGAACATCTACTTTTTGAATTATGACTACAAATGTTTCCCCTAAGATTTGTTAAGAGAAAATTGGTTAAAGCTACAAGTGAATGAAACAAGCTGGTCAAAGCTTCAACTCGACAAAACAAAAAAAATTTTTTTTTTTTTTTGAAAGACAACGGAATTCTCTTGCACATTGTTTATATACTAACTCCACAAATGCACAACTGTGGTGGAAAACTGCAAACTCAACATCTTTGTATTATTGCTGCAGCAATACGTTTCCCTAATTTATTATGCAGTCTGTAAATGGCCATTTGTCAAGCATTCTGTACCTGCTTTACAAGAGAAAAAGAAACCGTGCAAGCAGTGAATTCCTATGGACAGAAACTGCAGAACTATGCATCAGGGAACAGAAACAGTAGTTTGAACTTGGCCATTTTACACTCACTGAGGTCAGTGAGGACATTTCTGGCAATCTGGATGGTCACTTCAAAAATTGATGGCTGCCAAAAAACATCATCTGAAGTGCTCTCTTCTGTAGCAGTATTGGTCTTAAACTCCTTATTCAAAATGTATCAGTTTTTTCCCCCTTTCTGCACAGCATTTTCAAATCTCATTTTTATACATTTAATTAATGGGATGAAAACAACAATGTGAAAGTAATTTAACATGGTAAAATCAGGGTCAATTGCCCACCACAAACAATTCATACACTGTATTTTGACTTTGACCACAAAATCAATGAAGAAAGGAAATTAGCAAAATTAAACTAACATGAACTACTATGTAGACAAAATTACTCTCCAAAAATACAGGACTTGCAGTACTGAAATAGTGAGAGGAACAAAAGAAAGTGCATGACAGTGTTAAATATAGCTATGTGGCCAATGTACCTATGCAAGTATATGTGAGTGCAGGCACAAGAACAGAGTTAGTCCTCAATGGGAAGAGTTGGATGATTGAGGGAAATTTCAGCCAGGCAAAGAAGGGAACAGAAGAGAGTAAATCCAATTATTATGATTTATGCTTATAGTGACCCATCCTCAGGAAGATTTCAGCTGTGAAGATCAACTTTGATAAAGGCACACACTTTAGGGTCTGATGGCTGGCTCTTCCACTAACATGGTTGGCATAACGGTTAACAAACTTACCTCACAGTCAAGTGCTATAGGGTTTGATTCTCAATAAGAGAAATCGGCTAGGCTTAAAATGGTCCACAAGGCCAGCTATCCTAGTACTTAGCTATGAACTATGAGCACAAACATTGCTCTATCTGATATCATATGCTGCAACACAGTCAGTGAATAATACTTCATTATGTGATTCTGACTCCTGACAGATGGCATGATGCCAATTATATACAAAATAATGCTTCTATCAGTGTATAACATATCACAGATATGAATTTTTCCTTCCTACAATAACATATGCAAGTTCCTACTACACTGGCTGATGTTTGAGAAGGCCCTCTACAGTAACTACTGAGATTTCATTTTCTGAAACTCGAATTCTGGCACAACATTTTTGATTTTTGTATTTCCCATACTCAGGGTGGTTACCTATTATATTCTCGAAAGCCGACAATGTCGAATTAGACATTGTCGACACGAGAATAGCGGAAGTGCAGAACGAACGGGTAAACGGAATTCTCCGTAAAGGAGATTTCTATTTACTCCATTGTAGTGCAGTCTCGGAGTTGGTATATTTAAGTAGCGGGGTGTGGGGAGTGCAGGGGGGTTTGCCCCACTGCCTACACCCTTTAGGTTTTCTTTTTCTTTTTTTTTATTTATTTTTTATGAACATTCGAAATTGTAATAGTTCGATTATTAAAGGTCGACCTTTAGTGATTCGAACCATTAAACTTTCGATGTTCTAATATAGACCCACTCAGGGGTACATGTCACACTGTCAAATTCAGTACTAGATGGGGAGATAGCAAGGCTCCTATCACCCCCCCCCCCACACACACACACACACACACAAAACCAGCTCACTGTGCACTGTAGAAAAAAGTTTACCATATCTGGTATATAAAACAAACTTTCCAAAAGTTTCTTATAATCACCAGTGCACAAGTCAGGACCTGCACTGGCAATGCTTTACTGCCTTGACAGAAGTGCATAACAGGAAGCAGTACCACACTTGCCAATACTTCAGTCTGTCCACCTAAAGAAGGTGAGTGAAGCTCTAGGTCTACACCATTTCTCAAAAGAAAAGTACAAGAATAATGAGAGACATTATGCCCTTTGTGGAGTGACATCTATTCCCACTACCCTTTTCGAAAAACAAGATAAAACAGTACCTTGGGAAGAATAGCAAACCGTGAGTTATCCCCACTATGAATCCTGTCCCATGAGGAAGATGGTGAACACTGAGTTATCCCCGCTATGGATCGAGTCCCTTGGAAAGGAAGGTGAACCTTGAGTTTTCTCCAGTATGGATCTTGTCATCAAGGATACCATTTTAGTACCCAGAGGCACACAGTATCATGACATCCTTATCAAGACATCATAGAAAGATTCCTAGAGGTCCCACACACCACTGCCCCACTAGAAAAGTGCAAAACATTAGAGGGGTGGGCATGAGGAGGTTCCCTTTATTCACAAAACCAGCTATAACTCTCACCAAGTTACTAAACAAAGTTGCACAAGGCAAACCAAAGGCTGCTAAAATGAAATGGTAAGGACAATTAAACAAGTAAACTTACCATAACAGTAGATGTTCAAATGCTCACTACTGCAGCAGCCTAAGCTATATGGGTTATACCCTGCATAGAAGAAAACAGTTGGTCAGCTTCCAAAGCTTCGGGGCACCTTCCATGCACACAAACCATTAGTTAACTTGAACTAAGCAGGTTAGACAGATTAGGGTGCCATGCCTTCAGAACTTTCATGCCAAAACAGAGAGGGAGGCTGAGCCCTGAAAGAACAATGCTAGGTATGAAAAAAAATGTCCACTCCATGGCATAAACAGCAAACAAAAAACAAGGGGAAATGAAGGAAGGGAATGGCTACTGCAGAAGTGATCAATCGAACATCTACAGTTATGGTAAGTTTGCTTACACAACTGTACAATGTTCATCACATTGATCACTGCTGCAGTAGCCTTAGGGCTATGTAAAACCACAACTTATTACATTTGAAAGATGGAAGGGAAGAGACCAGAACCCCTGCGGAATGGTCCTAGAAAAGCATGATCTAGACCTAAAGAAGGAACCAAACTTGTAATTTCTTCTAAACGTATTGAGAGGGCCAAGTTGCTGCGTCAGGAATACTTCTAGAAACCAACCCTTTCCAAAAATCCATAGACAAAGCTAAGGCCCTGATAGAGCTGGCCTTGACCCAGCCTGGAACGGTTTTGTTGTGGTGAGTTTAACAAAAGGTAATAGCCTGAGACAATCATTTGATCTAACTGGAGTCAAGGACCTGGGCTGCATCAAACACCCCTGATCTTGAGTGAGTAGATGCATAGTGTGAGGAAGCTTGTGGTAATTGCCTCTGGCAATTTCTAAAAGAACACTGAACAACTGCTTCTTGGGCCAGAAGGGAGTCACTATAATGATCTTGGGAAATTCCTTGTGAATCTTAAGAAGTGCACTGGGTGTCAGTGGAAAGGGTAGAAAAGCATACAGGAAAATTCCTGTTTAAGGGAAGAAATTGCCATCGGTCTTCCAGACCTTCTTGCATGGAATCCTGGAGCAGAATCTTGACAGCTGATTACTCAGAGAGGAGGCAAATAGGTCTACCTGAGGAACTCACCACAGATGGATTAAGTGTTGGAAGACCCCATCAATCTAGTTCCCATTCAAGAAAGCCTGCCCTAATCCTGCTTAGCTTGTCTGCCTCACAGTTTTGCTCTGAAGGAATGCAGGATGCCTGCAGAGCGAGATTGTCCAATGAAGCTATAGCCCAAGCTAACATGGCTAGTCTGCAAAGGGTGTATGACCTGCCGCCCCTCGCTTACTGATGCACCACATGACTGAAGTATTGCATGTAACAACCTGAAGATGCCCAAGGGACCAAAGATGATTTGGAGAGTTGAGTGCCTTGATTAGGGCAAGCAAATATTTTGTATTTATGTGCTGGTATCTGTCTTTCGTGTCCCACACAACTTTCACTTTTATCCAACCGGAAACTGCTCCCCAAGCATCAGAGTCATCTGTGGTAACCAACTGCTTTGAATCAAGGAAGGAGAGGGGGAGACCGGATTTAGGGAAATCTGCTGTCTCCACCAAGTGCTCTCTCTTCTGACAAACCCCAGCACTGGAATTTGAAAAGGCAAAGGATGTTGGTGCTGGGATAAAACAGACTTCAGAGAACACTGTTTCTTTCTCATGTGAAGTCTTGCAAGGAGTACCAAAAGAATCATAGATGCCATGAGACCCAAAATCCTGAGGTATTCCCTCACAGTGACTGAAGTCAGAGTGAAAAACCTTAGAAACAGACAAATATATTTTTCCAGTGGAAGAAAAGCTTTTTGAACTGAGGTGTCTAGCTAACACCCCAGGAATACAATCCTGTGTGAAGGAGTCAAAAAAGACTTTTGAATGTTCTCTTGGAATCTCAGCTTTTGAAACAGATTTCTCCCCCAAATGAGAAATTCCTGACACTATGAAAAAGACTATGTAAAGATAAGCAAGCCATCTAAATATGGAAAAATTTAGATAGCCTGTAGCCTGCAATGAGCTATAACTGGAGCTACACACTTTGTGAACACTCAGTGCAGTGGATAGTCCAAAAGAAAATGCACAGAACTGATAATGTGATCCAGACACAAAAAACCTTAAGAAATGCCTGAAGTGGATAAACAGGAATATGATAAGCATCTTTTAAATCTGATATTACCAGAAACCTTAAATGAGGAAGACGTAGTAATAATTTGCGAAGTGACAACATTCTGAACTTGAACACTATCACAAACAGATTAAGGAAAGAAACTTCCAGAACTGGTCTCCAAGCATTTTCTTTCACTGGCACTAAAATCATCCTTAAATAAAAATATTTCCCAATTTGAGAAGGAGGAACTCATTTTATCACTCCATGGGGCAGCATGTTTTGAAGGACAGGAGAAAAAAAAGGAAGCTGATCTGACAGATAAGAAATTATACCCGGGAAAGAAGGGATTGCCTCCTACTGCCATATGTAAACTTGATGACGGATATGCAGAACCCACTTGTCTGAATCTATCTGTTGCCAAAGTCAAAAACTGAGATTCAGACTTTCTGGATGGGAAAAACTACTGCCAGGGGGAGGGGAGCCCTTAAACAGTCATTCTGATTTGTCTGACTGTCATGGTTTGAGGGGAATCCTGAATTCTTTCGGGATCCCCCACCATTTCTTCTTAAACACCTGTTTACCCACATTTTATCGAGACTGTTTATTTTGTTTTTTTCTGCCTAAGCTGGATGAGGAGTGTGACGACCCACCACTGTCAACCAGTAATCAAGGAGCCTCAATCCTCACCACTGGCAACAGTGGGGGATGTTCACTGGGAGGATAACAGGTACACAAACAGTATGTCCACATGTAGCTCTCTGCATCAAGTGCAATTTCCCTTAAGAGCATACGGGGACCACAGTCAGTCCGGGGCTGGTTTCTCCCTCTTTCTCCAGATCCCCAATAAAGACTCCTCACTGGCATAGCTACAGAGTTGAGATCTCAGCTGAATGACCAAGCCAAGACCTCCAGCACCATCTCTGTCCAACCAGTGCTTCGTGTCCCTGCCCAAGTAGCTGACACACATACACATACACACACACACACACACACACACACACACACACACACACACACACACACACACACACACTGGGAAAGGCTGCCACAGGTTTATTAGCTATGCCTCCTTCTGCCCAGACTACAAGGTAGTTACCACTGCCAAGAGTCACTTCTTATCAGCTACTTTAGGGCCCTTAAAGGGTGGCCACTCTTACTGTGTAATATTAATACTAATACAAATGGTAGTTTGACCAAGAGCAAAGCTATTAGGAGTGGCTCACACAGTGTCACCAAATAAATATGCAAGTAATCTCAAAACTTAAATATCTCTACACAGATCGGCCACAATGAAAGGTTTAAATACATTTAATAATAAATAAAAGAACAAGACAATACTAAACATATATTCACAGTGACATCAGAGTTCACAACCATAGGAAATATTTAAAATAATATTGCAGTACAGGTTCACACAAATAAAAACAAAATCTAAACGAAGCTTCGCTATATTCCTGACTATATCTAAGAGTTATTATACCCTAGCAACTTACTTAATTAGAGGAGGGCAGATGTGGTGAATGGTTCTTATTGTTTCTTAAATTTTCTGGAGATCCTAGCTGGAGGGGCAGCAGCGGTAGACACATGCATCGCAAAAGGGGGAAGTGAGCTGGTGCGCTGGTTAGGCTGAGACAGAGAGGTTTTCGAACGGTACTCTCAAGTTTACATCTGGTACACCTCCGCTCCTGATGCAATAAGATGGATGAACTGTTACTTCTCAATGAAATTCACAAGGATTTTTCACTTTCTACTGTACTGTGTTTCACAGAAACCTGGCTAAATTAATCCATTCTGGACTCTGCATTACATCTGCCTGGCTTTCAACTTTACAGAGGGGACAGAGTATTGGAGACATCAGGGAAGAGTAAAGTTGGTAGAGTCTGCTTTTATATCAATGAAGGTTGGTGTAATGATGTCACAGTGTTAATTTAAATGTGCTGCCCTCACTTAGAAATGTTTTGTGTTAACTGTAAACCTTTTTATTCACCTCGGGAGTTCTCTTAATTTATTCTGGTTAATGTTTAAATTCCACCTCAAGCTTGTGTGAGGGCGGCACTTCAAAAACTGTCTGATCAGATAACGAGTTTGCAGCAGAATTATCTAAACTCCCTTCTGATTATTCTGGGGGACTTTAGTAAGGCAAATCTCAGCCATGAACTTCTAAATTTACACAGCATACAAAGCCTCCTAACAGAGAGAGGAACACACTGGATCATTGTTATAAAGTGTTAAAACATGCTTATTATGCTGTCCTCCGTGAAGCTTTGGGCTTTTCTGACTACTGATTCATTTGCTTCCTATCTATAAGTGCAAGTTAAAATCGGTTAAACCTGTGATCAATACAGCAAGAAGGTTGACTACCGAAGCTGCAAACCTGCTTTAATTCTACAGACTGGCGTGTCTTTGAAGATTCTGCTGCTAACTTGAATGAACTGACAGACACAGTGACATTTTATGTCAGCTTATGTGAAGATATACGTGTCTCCACTAAGACCTGGTTAACATTTAACAACAGCAAACCCTGGTTTACTGCTAAACTTAAGCAGCTTCGTCAAGCCAAGGAAGATGTCTACAGAAGTGGGGATAGAACACTTTTTACACAGGCAAGGGACACACTGACAAAAGAAATCAAAGTGGCTAAAAAGAACTATTCTGAAAAGCTGAAAACAGTTTTTAGCCAATGACCCTGCATCAGTATGGAAAAGTCTACAAAACATTACAAACTACAGGAAACCTTCCACCTACACTGCAGTTAATTACCAATTGGCTGATGACTTGAATGCTACTTTGATAAGCCTGAGGCTACAAATGACACTGTTACCAGCTCTGTCAGTGTTCAGACTTGTATGACTCTCTTCCACACATTCTCAAATTCAGCCTGCATTAATTATCTCTGAGGAAGATGTGTATCATTTTTTTAAAAAGGCAGCAAATTAAGAAAGCAGCTGGTCCAGATGAGGTTTTACCTTCCTGTTTAAAAACCATGTGCTGATCAACTGGCTCCTGTTTTTACTCGAGTTTTTAATAAGTCATTACAGCTGTGTGAAGTTCCTTTATGTTTCAAACAAGCCACAATCACTCCCGTGCCTAAAAAATCCATTATAACAGGACTGAATGATTACAGGCCTGTTGCTTTGACATCAGTGATCATGAAGACTTTTGAGAGGCTGGTGTTAGATCGCTTGAAGGACATTACAACTCCCTCATTAGACCCCCTTCAGTTTGCTTATAGAGAGAACTGGTCAGTGGATGATGCAGTTAATATGGGCCTGTACTAGATCTTGCAACATCTTGACAACTCAGGGACATATGCAAGGATTCTGTTTGTGGACTTCAGCTCTGCATGTATTAGAACTCCTCCAGAACTTCTTCACTTGAAACTCTCTAAACTCTCCTTTCCTGCTTCCACCTGTCAATGGACCAACAATTTTCTAACCAATAGGAAACAGGAGGTGAAACCAGGGAAATTATCTAGCTATCGCATGATCAATGCAGGTGCCCCCCCCCCCAGGGAAGTGTGCTCTCCCCACTGCTATTCTCCTTCTACACTAATGACTGCACTTCTAAGGACCCCTCAGTCAAACTTGTTAAATATGCAGATGAAACTATCATCAGGCTCATCAGGAATGGTGATGAGACTGCATACAGATGGGAGGTTGAACAGCTGGCCCTTTAATGTAGTCAGAATAATCTGGAACTGAACACAAACTATGGAGATGACAGTGGACTTTAGGAGTGGTATTACAGTATTATTCCCCCTCTTTACATTTAATACTGCTGTGTCAGTTGTGGAATCCTTCAAGTTTTTGGGATCTATAATCTCCTGGGACTGGAAGTGGGAGACCAATGTCGGGTCCATCATAAAAAAGGCACAACAAAAAATGTACTTTCTGCAACAGCTGAGAAGTTCAACTTCCCACAGGAACTGTTGATTCAGTTCTATACAACTGTCATGGAATCTGTTATCCACTCATCCATAACAGTGTGATTTGGATCTCTGTCTAATCATGACAAAAATAGGTTACATCAAATAGTCAGGTCTGCCGAAAATATCATTAGTGCTAGTTTGCCCTCCTTACAGGACCTGTACTATTGCAGAGTCATGAAAAGAGCAGAGAAGATCATCACCGACCCTTCATATCCAGGCCATCATCTTTTTGAACTATTACCCATCAGCCAGGCATTATAGATTAATACGCACTAGAAATAGCCAGGAAATTGTTATGGCTAGGCTTGCATAGGCCGTAGGGCCGACAGCCTAGTACCAACCTATGAAAACAAGCAGATATAAGAACAGTTTTTTTCTATGGGCCATCAAGTCCATAAATGGTTAACTCAGCTTACTTCCATTGGGGTATTCTTTTTCCCAAGCCTCTATTCTGCAGCATTGTTTACATATTGTTAATATTTGTTTCTTTCAGACTTTATTTCAGTATTTCTTGCACTGAGTTGCACTTTCACCTTGTATGTATACGTATATTTACTTTTTTGTGTTGTTTTTAATAGTTGCATGTCGTTTGTCTTGTTCTTAATAGTTGTATGTATGTTATTTAATAATATGTAATTCATACCTGAAGAGTCACTGAAACCAAAGTCAAATTCCTTGTATCCATGTATACTTGCCCAGTAAATGTGATTCTGATTCTTGTTGTTGTCAAGTCCAAGACAGAATGCTCTGTCTCACTCAGAGACATCTCAAAATAATATTGAAAATATTACTGCAGAGATAGCTTGTAGAATGACATCATGTCTGGTCATCTGACTTCTAATTCTCATGCAAATCCCCATTGCTGACAGCTGGCAGTATTTAGCATCTACCTGTAAAAATACCCAGACAAGGGCTTTTGCTCATATCTTTGTCAGGTGCTAGAAGTCATGAAGCAATTGCATTCCTTCATGCTTCCAGACTAGCAATTAGTTCACCCCAAAGACAATACAGAAAGCTTCCTAATACAGGCTTTGTGCCTCTGGCTGCATTGAAGCATCTTTATGGCCTAGCCTATAAAGTAATTTAATTTCAGATATTTTCTAAAATTTGCTGGACTGAGGCTAACCCTCCAGTTTCCTCTGTTAAAACAGACACATTTAAACAGTTACAATAGTGCATGTACATTCTGTTCTCTTCCAGCAGGGCACACTGTGGATACATTTTAAACACAAGCACTATGGATACATTTTAAACACAAGCACTATAGAAATACCTTTTGCAGTTTGATATATGTGACACAGTTCTAATACATTTGTAACACAAGCATCTTATATGACATACAGTTTTAATACATTTGTAACACCCCCTCTTGTATTCACAAATGATATACAATTACTTACAAAAGTCCAGCTTGCTGTGCTGGCAATACCTCCTTTTGTCACAAGGGGTTACAGAATCCTATAGAAAATTTAGAAAAGGAAGGCTAAAAATATTACAGATTCCCTCTATCAACTTAACCCTTTCATCACACTTTTTGATGACCTCTGCAGAGGAACCAAAAACTAAATCTCTATCCAAAGGAGAGTTTAAAATCTCATTTTTCAGATCTGGGAGGTTCTGAGAAAGCAGGCATACAAACCTTCTCAAAACAGTGCCAGTGGTCATAGCACTGGAAGACGCATCAACAAAGGCATACACATACCAGAAACAATGAGTTCTGACTTGTAAAATGGATGAAATTAATTGCCAAAGTCAGAAAGGCAACTGTCATAATGACAAGAGCTCACTTGTTGTTGTATCTTTCGGCTTTTCCCGGTTAGGGGTCGCCACAGCGGAACTCCGGTCTGCTAATGATTAGCAGTAGATTTTTACGTACCAAGTTGCCAGCCCTGACGCACAACCTTCAATGAAGGTATGCCCATTCACGCATGTCTCCACACAGAAGACGCTTTAGCTGAAAATCGAACAGGACAACGTCTTACTGTGAGGTGACAATGCTACCGCAGCACCACCACCGCTTTATTAATGACAAGAGCTCACTAATAAAACTAAAACAGGAAACTAGGAAACTAAGAGAATTAATTAAATCCAACAAGGACAATTACAAGGTCAAAACACCTTTTCAGTCTAAAGACGAGCACAAGGCATTCTACAGCTATGATCGAAACCTCAAAGGTAACACCCAGCAGTGTGCATAACTGGCAGTAAGTCATAACCCTGTCACTGAGCACAGTGAAATGGTGAATCTGCTGGCCAACAAATTCAGATCAAACTTTACCCCCACCATCCTTTGTGGAATCTGTACCAGCACAGTGAATTATCAGAAAAATCATCAACAAAAACACTGGCAACCTGCAGAGCCCAGACCCATCCCAGTCTGGTTTTGACAAAGGAAGGCCATGCCTACTTAACATGGGACACTTCTTTGAGAAGGTAACAAAGGCAATGGATAAATGGAAAACAGTGCATAATGCCTACCTAGACTTGGGTAAGGCTTTTTGACAATACCCGACTCAGGCTGAACTAGGCATAAATCTCCACACAACTCGCTTGATTGCCAGATGGCTCAGAGATGGGACCCAAGAAATTATGATTGGTGAGACCACCTCCAGAGAGGCAGGACACCAGTGGTAGTAGCACAGGGCTCCGTATTGGGCCCATCCTTGTTTGGCATCTAGTTCTTAGAGATCAAGGCTAATTTCTGGCTCACCAAGTTTGCAGATGACTGTAAATTGGGAGCCATCATAAAATCCTGCCATGACACTAATATCTTGCAAGAGGGTCTAACACAGAGAACTGACTGGTGCCAAAGCCATAGCTTAAAACTCAATGCAAAGAAGTGTATTATAGTACCTTTTGGGAAAACATCCACCCAGGCTAATTATTCCATTGATAAAGACATTCCTAAGAGTTCACCCGGTAATTAGAGATCTGGGAACTTACACAGACAGTAATCTGACCTTTGACCAATGCAAAGTCAAGGTAGTAAGAAAATCATTCCATTTCACCAACCTATAAATAAAGGTATGGCATTCAGGACCAAGGAAGTTATAGTAGCCTCTACTCATCCCTTATCAGACCTATCATTAAGTATAATGCTCCCTTTGTCATGTATCTGACTAGGCATATGCAATAGTTGGAAAACCTACAGAGGTTCCTCACCAAGAGAATCCAATGTATGAACAACACTGTCCTACACAAATCACCTTAAGCCCTATCTCTATATTCAGTCTCCTACAGGTTGTTGAGAGGCAATCTGTGTCTAGCATATAAAGCATCCTTAGATCCAGTCCTGGTGGAGCTTTTGACAAACTGAGTACTTGGAACAAACTAAATTCACAAAAAGAAGATCCAACGTGTCACAGAAGACTTGACCACACAAATTTATTCAAATAAACGTAAAGCGCTTTTCGTCACTCAATGTTTGAGCGACTTCTTCAGACATTCAAAACTTGATTTAATTAAATATTTATACACTCACGTCACTGAAATCACTGTCATTAAGTATCAATTAGCAATTTAAAGCAATTTAAAGCAATAATTATTTAAACGCAACTTGAAGCAGCAATAAAGTGTGTATAAGAATGTGTGTATGTGAGTATACACAGTAAAAATGTATATATGTATCTATTAAATTAAGTTAAATTAAGTTGAATTTCTAAAAACACCTAATTATATTTCTCAACCCACAAAACATAAGTCTTAGCCAAAAGTTATAAAAAAGCCAACATTAGAGAAAAAGATTATATATATATATAATATAAAGTACTAAAGTGCAGGCTTACTAAATCAATTGTCAATCTTAACCAAACTAAGCATTTCATGCAAATCTTTAAGCTATATACAATAACAGAATAGTGGACACAACCTAGACTAAGTATATGTGACTTATCGTGAAATTGTTGTTTAAAAATGTATAAACAAGTAATATGTATGTTTATGTTTTTTAAAAAAGGTATACGTATGTATATAAATAATGAAGATAAAAATATAAATATATATATATATATAAAACTATGTATAAATATGTATATAAATATATATATATATATATGTATATATATTAAATGTTAAAAGATATTAAAAAACCTTTTTATACTTCTCAAGTTAGAATGTAAAATATATAGTATGCACCTAAAAAGCATCTCATACATATTAAATACAATATTTTGAAATAGTAGAAACAAAAGACAGTAGGAAGCTGAAAAGTACATAAATGTGTAAATAGGTACAGAAAAATGGAATAAATGAAAGTATGTATATGTATGTTATACCTATCTACATACAAGCTAAATCTTGAATGCGAATTATACTATATTAGTGTAAGTGAATCTAAGTAATAGTTGTATTTGTTAATTCCTATTCAGACTCCTTAATTTTAATAGGCAGCCAATGTTGCAATGGTCGTTTAAACCTGGGTAAACAAAAGCATTTGTACGCCATTGCCAAGTTAATTCTCGCTCTTCTAAAAGTAAGTTGTATGGGCCACCTCTAAGGTTTGTCTGAATCTGATCCAGTGCCATAAATTTAAAATTGTGGCCCGGGTTACTTAAGATGTGTTTGAATAGAGCATTCTCTACTTTTTTGTTCTGTATAGCATATGTGTGTTCATAAACTCTTTCTTTAAACTGCCTTTCAGTCTTTCCTATATAGAAAGCTGGGCATAGTGTACATGAAGCCACGTACACTATTAGTTTAGAAAAGCAGCTTAATTTGTGTCTAATTTCATACTTTTTGTTGTTAATAGTTGTATATTCTCCACTACACATATGTTTACACATGTTGCAATTTTCGCAAATTTTCATTCCTTTCTTCCTACTTAAGTTCTTAATAGAATTGCTTTCCAAAATATTTTTCAAGTTGTAACCCCTTCTGTATACAATTCTAGGGTATTCAACAAGTTTACTAGAAATACTCTTATCTTGTTGAATTAATGTCCAGTTTTTAAATAACAATTTTTTGATAATGTCACTGTCCATATTGTAAGTTGTAATAAAACTAAATTTGAAGTCATTGTTTGGTTGTGTTTTTCTTTCTATAATTTCTGTTTCCTCTAATAAGTACTCCTGATTTTCTACTATAACTAAGGGTGTACTTTGATCAATAAATTGGTTGAGAATTGGAAGAATAATACCATTAGATCTTTTACATCTCACTTCCTGGACTATTTCTTCTAAAAAATCAATGGGGTAACCTCTCTCACAGAAAAAAGCTGTAAGTAGTTCACATTCAAGTTCGAAGTCGCCAATATAAGTAGTCATACGGGCTGCTCGAATTAATTAACCTTTCACTATAGCTTTCTTCTGTGAGGTCGGGTGAAGGCTAGTATAATGCAAGTATGAGTTGCAGAAAGTTTCTTTCCTATGTATTCTAGAAAAATACTGGTTATTAACATAGTCCTTAGATAAATTCACGTCCAAATAATCAATAGATTGTAACTGAAAGTTGGACGTGAATTTGAAAAAATCAGTAGTGTTGTTGAGAAAATTTAACAACTTTTCTGCTTTTCTTTGGTCTCCTCCAAATAAAATGAAAATATCGTCCAGGAAGCGGGTGTAATACTTAATAAAAGGGGTCCATTCATTGTTACCAAAAATGAATTAATGTTCCCAGTATGCCATAACCGTATTCGCTAGACTGGCCCCACAAGGTGAACCCATTGCAACACCACATTTCTGCAAGTACAACTTATTGTTGAAAGTAAAAATGTTATTGGTCAAAATGATGTCTATTAATGTTGTTACAGTAAATATTTCGTTTGCTGGAGCCCCTTTCTTAATTAGAAATAAATTAACCCACTCTATTGCTTCTAAATGAGGAATTGACGTATATAAATCTATAACGTCAATAGTGACGAAGTTATGGTCTTCTCTGTATGCAATGTTGTCAAAGTTCTTCAGAAAAGACCATGAATCTTTGCATATTTGAACTTCAGTCACTAGGTATTTTTTTAGAATATTGTCTACTAATTTAGCAGATGCATATGTAATAGAGTCTCGTCCATCTATTAATGGTCTAAATGGGGGGTCCGAGATGTTTTTGTGTATTTTTGGTGTTGCAAACATGATTGGGATCTTCGGCCAGTTGGTAGTGATATATTGGTAACTATTTAAGTCAATGTATCCATCCATAAATAAGTCACTATAGTAACCTTTAATCATTCTATATGCGGTATTTAACTCATTTATAGATACTTCTTTGTATGTGTCATTAGCCAGAATTTTTTCAACTCTGTCAACGTAGTCAAAATTATCAAATAAAGTAAGTCCCCCACCTTTGTCTGGCTTAATAGCCCTAATATTAAGTGTTTTGAAAGTAGATAGAGCTGCATTTTCTTCCTTACTTATATTTCTTCTTTGCCTTGAATTCTTATAAATTCCGTTGTGTAAAACTATCTTTGATACTACGTAAATCAAGCTCCATGACCTGTTCGAATGTAGACAGAGTTGGATGTAAAATAGGATTGTATTCGCTAACTACTTTAAGCGACTGGCTAACTGCTGGTGAGTCTCCTAAGAGAATGCTAAGGTTGAGTTTCCTTACAAATAGTTTAATGTCCTTGATACATTGTACCAAGTCCATGTGATTATCAGGTACAAAGGTTTGTCCTCTGGCAAAAAGGTCAACTAAGGAAGGTTCAATGTTAATACATGAAAAGTTATAAACCATGAAGTCTCCTGTTTTGTTGTAAATAATCACAGGTTTTAACACTTCTTGGTCTATCTCTTCGGTTTGTTGGATGGACCATATTGTTTTTTTTGTTGTTGTTGGTGTTGATTTTGTTGGTTGTTGTAATTATAGTTGTTAGCATAGTGTCTCTTAGGGATAGCACCCAAGTTCTGGTTATCATGGTCATTCCCTTGGTTTGAAACATATGTTGGTTGGCCACCCTGTTGGCCCCTGTTAGAGGTAAATTGTCGTCCGTTCCTTAAGCGACCAGCCCATGTGTTATTACTCCTGTTGTTTTGTCTATTCGTCGTAGTCCGTGTGTCGAAATCTAAACTGGTATCTTGTTCATCAATTAATGTTTCTAGCATTTCGGTGTCATTGGTATTAGTGTCAACGGAAGCATTTTGAGACCCTGGTGGTTTAGGGTATGCTTTTCCGTGGTCATAAGCGAATCTGTCTCTATTTAATTTTTTATTTTTAGTAAGTTTCAACTTATTTAAAAGTTGATCTATAGAGGTAAACATTCTGTCATAGTCAAATCTATATCTGGTAAAGTCTTTGTGATTGACAATAGAGCTGTTCATTCTTTAAATAGTTCAGTTATTTGCAGTCTGTAGCGTTTAATCATGCACTCCATAAGTGCAAGACCTTGTTCATTAAACAGGTTAATTAACTCTAGGTGGAACAATGAATTTGTCGCCAGTCCAGTTGGATAAACATGATGCCTTAGCCCCTTAAGCACTATCCGCATTCTACAGCATTCTTGGAAGTAGTTGACTTCCAGCTGCAGTTTTTTAATTTTCAACAGTTTAACATCTAAAAGTTTCAAGTTACTTGTAAGTTCTTTTTCACTCACCTCTTGAGTATCCGCATTGGGAGCCGGTTGCTCCGTTTCAGTTTGTTGGTTAAAATTAAGGTTGTAAGTATTTGTAATCCAGCTTTTGCACATCCGCAAAAAGAGCAGAACCAGAAACGCTAGATCCAGGGATTTGAACTTTGCTTGCAACATAAATAGAACATGTTGGTGAAACAGATAAGTGGCTCAAAGGATCCGCAAGCTCCGGAATAGGCTCCCCATCCATGTGAAGGAGAGTTCATCTCTAACTTTATTCAAACATAACCTTGATCACTGGATAAGAAATCACAAATTCATCCCTGGAATGGCCCCCATGTCTCTTATACAGAGAGGAGTCAGTAAGAATTTCCTAGCGAACATACCCCCACTACATAATTTTATAGCAACATCCTAATATACCCCTTCTAACAAACATACTCACCTCCCAATTAAGATGCAAATGTTATCAGGGGATACAACTAGGTTGGGTGACTTGACTTTTAAAGGCCCTGGTGGTTGTTAGCTTAGTATATACATGTGAACCTGTGATCCTATGAACCTATGTCACATGGATGTTTCAAATAGATAACAGAAAATGACCTGCTGCTGCTACTAAGCTGAAACTGAACACAGAAAACAAATCCAAAGGCCTAATATTACCCCTCTGGACTAATGTTTGTAATAGTGACAGACAACAGAACTTTCCTGTTCAGCAACATGAATGCAGTACCTGCAAGGTAACAAGAAAAGCACCTACTCCCATTAGTAAGAAAGAAGCAAACTCTGAAAACTGCAGTAATCAATTAGCAGAACAGAGAGAGATATCAAGAAGGGTAGTGAAGCCCAACTTATAGACTTCTAATGGGATTTTATTAGTGTAGCTTATCTGCTACCCGTATGTATGGTGTTAGTAGATATGCCTAGTTTTCTTTAATAAGTCTGCAATTTTACTCCTGACTCTACTGCTATTATCATGAACAAGAATGCTGGTCAAAGGATTATGCTTCGACAGAAGGCAGCAGAAACAAAGAATCTCTGAAAGCCACTTTAGTGAATGGGAAGTATTGCTTTCTCTCGGAGTTGGTATGCACGTACAAATTATCCCCCACACAAGGGTGTGCACAGAAGCTTGCCCCCTGGAAAAAAAAAAAAAAAAAAAACCTTGAAAGTGTATTCACTGAAATTGTTTTTCAGTGAATCATTTTTCTGCATTTGTCTGTTAAATGATCCTTCAGCAGATATCAAGGATCACTATTACTTCAGCACATTGTCATTTCCTACTCCAGCTACAATCCTTGTTGCCTCCTTACACGTCTATGCACAGCTCTGGGGGAGAATGGGAGGGGGGTGCTGGGAAAGTAAACTATAGAAAACTTTCACTCTTTTAAAATACATTCTTCAACAATGTTAAAGAAATAATATTAGCTGCACAGAGCACACTAGTTTAGAATTTAATCTTTGCATCTCAAGTAAGGAAGGCCATCATCACTTTCATCTCCTCTCTCCCCACCTTACAAGGGGCTGGGTTGTAGTGTCAGGTGTTGCCACCACTCTCGCCTCACTGTCACTTTCCTACCTTCTTTGACCATCACCCCCAACTGTCACAGGTCTTTTCAAACATTCCGCCCATCTCTCGACAGTACTCCCTCACCTCCCTTTGCCTTCTTCCTGTCTATGACAAGTCTATTTTACTAAATTGTCTTCTGCTTTCCTGCACGTGACTGAACCATTGCAATCTCCTCTCCTTGACCTTCACTGCAATTTGGCTTCAGCCCCGATGTCCTATTTTTCATCAGTCACACAGTCACTCCATCTACATCACCTCAATTCTCTATAGCTGCCCATGCAAAAACATTTTATGTGCCACCATTTCATGCACCTTACGTTCCAGATTCTTTGGTATTCCTCTGTTGGACACTGCCTGATACTTTGTATCAACTGGGTGCAGCTCCCCTGATCTGAGCTTTGACCTCCTTATTCAAATTTCCATTTTTCTCAGCAGCACCTTCTAAATACCTGAATCTGTTAAGTTCCAGTGGTGGGAGGGTGACATAATGGTTAAGGTGTTCACCTTACAGACACAAGGTGTAGGGTTTGAGTCTCACATGGGGTAACTGGCTAGGCTTAAAAATGGCCTACAAGGGCAGTTAACCTAGTATGAACCTATATAACCTATAAAAGTATTTTCTATCACAGTTTTCAGCTTCTTCCAACTTCCCCCTTTTGCTGCCTTAATCACTATTGTTTGTACTGTTTCATTCCACATGTCCTCAATTTTGCCTTCCATTCCAGTCAAGTCCTCTGCCATTTACTGAAGTTCCTTTGCACTGTCTACTTGCAGGGCCACATCATCTTAATGCAGTAACATTGTTCATTCCATCCCGACTGACCACTATGCTGATATAGTTGACCTCTATGCTGATAAAGTCCAGCACCAGTATGAATAAGGAATGGACACAAAGCTAAATCCTGATTCATACCCACTCTCAGTGGGAACCCCTCTGAGTAAGAACACTGCTTGTACTTGTGTCATTGGGTCCTTGCACATACCTTGCACTAATTCTATCAATGTTTCCAGTACTTAAACCATTGAAGGACTGGCCAAATTGACTTTCCTGGAGTACTGTCATTTGTTTTTCCCATGTGCAGGAATGACCAGCTAAACTCTTTCCTCATCTCCAGCTTCTACTCCACTGTGTCTCATTGCAAATACACTAACTGGAATGTGAACTGCTCATCTCCCATTGTACTTTCTACTGATCTGTGCATTGTCTTACCTATCACCCTTTCCAGCACTTTCACTCAGCATGACAGGAGACTGATACCTCTAAACTACTTGAAGTAGTGACCATCCCCTTTCCTTCTGAACATAGACACTAGAATATTTATGTCATGCTTCCCACTATCACCACCACTATGCATACCTTCAGGAGCTATTGTTTCCCTAATGCACCCAACAACTTGAACATAACTGCACTGACTTCATCTGCACCTGCCACTTTCCCTGACCCATGTTCCTTAGGGCACGTCATACTTCTAAGCATGGGTTTTTCTTCCTCTTTCTTCAAAGGCTGTGCATGTGCCAATACAGCTTCTTTATAGCGTTTTATTCACTCAAGCATCATGAAGTACTCCATCCATCTGTACTTGATGCCATATGGACTGGTGAGCAGACTGTTGCCGAAAGCCTTTAAAAATGGCATCTACTGACGTTGTTTTTACCTTGTAACCGTAAAGATCTCTGTTTCATTTCCTAATTCTCTTCCCAAAAGCTTATACAGGTTCTCTGATGCCTTGTTCTCTGTCACTGTTACTGCTCTCTTAGACTTTTTGGTAGCCAACCTGCATTCCACCTTGGCCTGGGTCTGTCTTTTCCATCATCAATTTTGCCTGCAGTTCTTTCTTTTTATAACTTTTTAGTCTTTTGTAATTCACCCCCAGCTTTCCTTGTGCAGCTTATTTTCATATCTGGTCTAACTGCAAATCTGTGCTATCACAAAGCAACTACCTGGTGCTCATCAAAGATCCTAAACTGTTTCACGCAGAATAGCCAAGTCTTCACAGGAGTTTTCAGTAAGTGACAACACAAAATTAACTCACCGAAACACAGTTTTCATTAAATGCAATCTATTTTTCTCTAAACACAACTATAGACCCTCAGGGACCTCTGGACCTTGATCAAATCAAACAAAGACAGACAGGAGACAAAAACTGCCACCCAGGCAAGGGCAATCACAATGCCCTTTTTAACTTTGTTAGAAACCTTAGAAAAATGCCCATCACTGTGCAGAATTAATAGCAAATAATATGACAGACCTAGAGAGCATAGTCAGTCTACTAGAGGATACATTTAGTTCTAACTTCACCCCCTCTTTTATTACCAGATCTTATACCTACATTTAAACACACCTCAGATGAACGTCCTCAAGGTACTATGCAAGGCCAAGAACACTGCTTCTATGGGGCTCGATAACATACTGGACTGCTTACTGGCCCATTTTGAAACAGACCTCATCAGTTCCCCTACAGAGGCTACTTAATTTCAGCATCCAAACAGGCTTTGTGCAAGATGAATGGAGGACTACAACTATTATCCCCTGCTGAAAGATGGAGCATCAATAGACTCGAGAAATTTTAGATGCACAAGTCTGATCAGCCTCATCTGTAAGGCTATGGAAAGGATCATTATGGCATTGATAAATAAGGACATAGGTAACCTACAAACTCTTAACTTAAGCCAGTTCAGTTTTCTTTGAGAAGGTTACTGAAGCAAAGGGTGTGAGCAAATGCATACGCACTGCACATCTGGACCTTGCAAAGGTGTTCAACACTATCCCACACTCAGGTATTGAAGATACACCATTCCAGCTAAATGTTTATTCCTATGCAAGTCATTAGATACTAAAATGGCTTACAAACAGAACCCAGGTAAGCAGGGTGGGCTGCTCTACCTCCTCAAAAAGACCCAGGACTAATGGTGTGCCACAGGGTTCAGTCCTTGGGCCACTCCTCATTGACATTTACATCTCGAGGTCAAAGCTACTGCAAAGGTTTACGACTGAGCAAGTTTTCAAAAGAATGCAAACTTAGTGCCATCATAAACTCTCCAGAGGACATCAAGATCCTACAAGGGCCTTTCACAAACCAACAGCTGGTGTCAAAACCACAGTCTCAAACTAAATGCCAAAAAATGTACAACAGCATCCTTTGGCAAGCAACATGTCCCTTGTAACTATCACATTAACATGACAGCTCTGAAAATTAGGGGCCTGGGAACCTATGTAGACAACAAACTGTCCTTCAATCATTACATATCCACTACTGTAAGAAAGTCCTTTTTTCACTACACCGATTATTACAAAAGAATATGATGTCCAGGTCCAAGGATGAGGTCATTTCACTGTATTCTGCACTCATCAGTCCTATTATAAAGTATAATGTCACCTTTGGTATGTACCTGTCCAAATATCTGACTCAAGTTGAATGCCCACAACAACTTCTTACCAAGGAATTCAAGGGTCTATAGCATAAAAACTATGCAGACCGTCTCAAAGCCTTGCACCTCTTCTCTTTTACATGAAGGCTTCAAGAGACCTATGCTGTCAGGCCTAATGTGCATTCACAAGTGCAGTAGGGGCATAAACATCCACTCAAGAGATCTAAATTTTTTTTTCAAAATAAATAGAACATGTTGGAGGGACAGATATGTAACACAGGAATAGAACATGTTGGAGGTAAAGACATATAACACAGGAATTCCACTTCTTTGGAATAATCTGTCTGTCCATATAAAGCAAAGTACTTCTGATACACTATTCATACATAATCCGAATGAATGGCTGGGTAACTGCAAATTCACCGTCGTTTAGCACCCCTGTTCCTTGTGGCATTAAGTGTTCTGCTCTTCTCTAGGATTACTCATAACTAAAATAAAAGGGCTATAAACATGATGGGAATTGTATGGCTTCTAAAGATTCTCATGGATTAATAATCTAGTAGTACATACGAACCTATAAGCTTGACTAGTATTATTCAAAAATCATAGAAAGTGATCATGTGCTGTAATGCATGTTTCGATTATACTTCTAATTCCACATGGTCTGCATACAACAGTTTTGTTGATCTGTCCCCTCCTACACATTTACTAATATAGTCCATCACTAGTATGAACAGTAGTGGGCACACAGCTGAACACTGATGCACTCCCACACCCATTGGGAAAACCCCTGTAAATCCATTAGTCACCAGCCGGTAAAACAATCAGCATAGAAGAGACAAACAGACCAATTCTGCCTCAAAGTTTAACTTTTACATGGCCTAAGGGAAGATAGATTTTTTTGAACACCACAGGAGAATGATGGACCTGCAACACTGCAACAATTATTTACTATTTAGTACTCCAGAAATAGCACAGAGGTATTAAAACACATGTCTTACAATGAAGAGGACAAACTCAAGACAAGAAAAGGATTCTTAAAATTACATGAGAACATGCTCATTATAAACATATCCATCAAGTCTATAAAAAATCAAGCTTTATCTTACAAGTATACAATAACAGTATGCTTCTCAATGGTTTTGTTGTTTTACTTCTAGACCCCATACCCAATGATCATTGAGCTACCATCACTGCTATCACCAGCACAAGCTCAAGCCATGGTCAGGCAAAGCATTACCTACTATGTGCATACTTCCATGCAAGTATTGAAGAAAAGCTACCCTGGTCTTGGCAAGATGAGGTGAACTCATGCCCCTAGACTACCCCAATTGTTGCTGCCCCTCCTCTTAGGGACAACGATATAGGACAACCTAATATAAAACCCTCCTTATACTAACTCCTGAAGGACTTCAAGCCATTAACAAGCTTCAGGCCATGTGGATCTTAGTCAGGACATTATCCTTCTATGTTAACAGAGCCTGGATTGCTTCTTAATTTTAAAGGTTTCTTGAAGCAAGCAAGCTAGGAGTGCTTTAGCCAAATACAAATCTGACTATTTTGTCCTGATCTTCGCTCTGAAAACCCGCTTTGTGGTCACCTGCAACTTCTCTACATTTCGAGGATTACTCCAAACCCACTTACATGCAAATTACTGATAACAACTGATAACCAGATACAGTACCGTTGCCCAGTAAACTCTGTAACTGAAGCTGCTGCCTAGTACTCTGAATTTTATTCCTTTGTGGATAGATACAATGAGGCATCTGTACTAAGCACATCTGGAGTTTGTCCTCTCCATGGTAAGACATGTTTTAGTACTTCTTGTGCTATATATGAAGTAAAGAATAGTAAATAATTGTTGTACAGTCACACTTCCATCATTGTCCTCTGGTGTTCAAAAATAAGCATAACTGCAAGCCTAAAACAAAACTCACTCAGTGGAACTACATCAAGAAACTGCAGAAGAAAAATAGCCTTAGGCCATTTAAAGTTGTCCGCAATAAAAAGGATTAAAAACAGAAGTCCCTCAATTTTTCTTTCTAGAGCAAATACACAACAATACCTCACAGGATTCTGTCTCGGGCTGCTTTCATTTTGATATATACTTCTAAGACACGAAAGCTTATATCAAGGGACTATGGCTAACCAAGTCTGCTGATAACTGTAAACTGGGGATGGTTATTAAATTCCATTCTGATAGTCAAATGCTTGGTGTATTATTCACGGGCTTACACTCAATGCCAAGATGCAGCATAGTTTCATTTGGCAAATTTACCATCATTATTGCTTACCATATAGAAAACCTTTCATTTACATATGACACAATCATCAGGGACTTGGGGATATATGTCGATAGTGGACTCTCCTTTGACCATCAAATCTCTGTGGTGGTTAGAAAGCCCTTCTACCTCGCTCACTTTAACCCATATGGTATCTCCCCAACATCAAGGTGCAGTCCCATTTTATTAATCCCTAATTAGGCCCATTATTGAATATAAAGCACCCTTTGACATGTACCTTGCTAAGCACCTAAACCAAATTGAGAGATCTCAACATTTCTTCATCAAAAGGTTTTCAAATCTCAGTCCCGTTAGCTAAGCTGACTAAAAGCCATGTCCCTCTACTTAGTGTAGTACAGACTTCTGAGGGATGATCTCTGCTTAGCCTTCTGTGCTATGAATAATTTAGAACTCTTTGAACTCCTTCATCTAAACAGAACCAGTAGTAAAACACTGCCTCTAGAGACCTAAACCTATACTACAGCACAAACACCACCAAGATGGAAAAGATGCCTAACCCAACTTGCCATCAGTTTCTGGAATAGACGTCACCCTTACATATTGAGCACAAAACTTCCCTAGCAACCTTTAAAACCAGTCTGTATAACTGGATGGGTGACTGCATATTTTCTACTGGGATATGAGAGGAAAATCTTATTAATGGGAACACATTATTCTCCCACTAATACATGGTGGTGTAAATGCGCTTCTTGATAATCTCCTTTGCCATTAGTCTAGTAGGAATTTATGAACCTCTAAGAACTTACTTTGCTACAGGATCAGTCTTCTTCAAATTTCTCGTATGAGGATGTTCCATAAGTGGTCTTATAACTGTAAAATAAGAATAGTGGCTTGTATTAAATGAAACCGTATTTGCATAGTCTAAATGTAATATTGCTAAAAGACATGTGACTTACATGATTTGGGACGATAGGAAACATTATCATCATCTTCGCTCTTTGCTTGCTTGCGACCAAACTGAAATATTTACAAGAAATGCACAGATTATTATCACGTATAAACTTCACTCATTTTTCTGTATGCATACCCTTCCTAAGACAGTAAGAATTTTGCATAATGGTTCATACATTCAGTCAGGCCCAAAACAGCAATCTCCAGCAAGGCAAGGACACATGGACACTGTATTCACTCCAAAGCACTTACAAACAGACCAATTACATGCCATACTTTTAAAACTAATAATATGAGGGGGGATTCCATCCAGCTGCCCCTCAGCCTCAACTCAGCATGGTCCAGGTTGACTGCTCATTAAATAACGTTCTACTCTGTCAAGGTAGGTGGATCCACTACGTATATTTGATATAAACAAGCTTGCATCACACTTCCTCAGCCATAAGCATTTGAAAATTACAGCTCAAGTACTCATTCAACCAACTGCAAGATAAAAAAGCATTTTTCTTTCTTCTTTTTTTTCATGGCGGGAAATTCTTCCTGCACCTACACCCCCTTTATTTATTACACTTTTCTGTATTTATTATTCCCATCGATCACTGACACACAAGTACCTTGCATTTTCTTTGAGGTGCACCAACCTTGGAACACGAACAATGTATAAAGATACAAGATGCACAATAGTAGGCTACAGACAAGCACAAAAAAAAACAACAAAACACAAGCAAATGTCAGCGCAAGAGAATATACTCCAAAAACTGTAACTAAACGTTAGGAATTCAAGTATGTGACTGAAAGCATCTTGTCACCAGGAGTCGCATTCATAAGACTAATGAATAAATAGCACACTTCCATTATGTCACCTGAACAGGGTCTCCGTGTTAACACTTGTACAGCTTGTTAAGTGGATGCTAGTACACATTTTTGCAAATTATTACCATCTTGAAATACAACCTAGAACAGATAAATCACATTTGGCAGCCCTCAGAACCTCTTTACTCTTCTAAATTAGCAGTTCTGTTCCGAGACGGTTACTGATCTGTAGACCCAGTTACTGATCTGTAGACCGCAGAAGTCATACATAGAAGATATACTGGTGACAGAACAAAACACTGCAAACCTGTAGTAACAGTCAGTTTGTATTGTATTAACCTGCAAGGCAATATTTTAGAATTGTGGTCCTCTTCCTCTCTCAGATAAAAAGAAAATCTACAAATTCCTAAAACATGTGGACTATACAGCCTTATCGCTGTTGGTCTCACAAAGGGCATAATCCAAGATAAGCTATAGAACTGTAGCACAAACCTAGGTCAATGGCAATATAATCTTTACACCATTAGCTTTCTCATAGACTATATGATGCCAAAATAATTAGAGGAACCACATTACATTATTTGGAGGAAATACTGACACCAGAATTCAGAAATTCCATAAAAATTCAAATGAAAATAAGCAGATAATAGTGACTTTCTGCTTTCTCTCTCTCAAGTGCACAAACTCCCATTTAACTCTCCAGTTTTAATGCAAGCAAAGCATCAAAAAGGATTATGAACACAATGTGCTATTTAGTGACCTTTTACTATCATAATCTCACTGCTTATGAACTGCTACAACAGAATATATGACTGTGGGCATCAACTGTACTCCAGTCAAATCAATAATGATATGCAAGATGATTTCAGAAATGATGACCCATATTCAAAACATCCTTTTATTATATTAACTAATATATTACTAATAAGTTACACTGGCAAAGATAAGTTGGCAAAAATATGCTACAGTGAACTCATTTAAGACTCTGCTTGAGGTCTGTCTGTGTTAAAGCAACCTGAAGTGCCAAGCTGCCTTTTCTTAACCCAAACGCGGCATGAAATTGAGAGATCTGAAATACAGTCATAATAAATATACTCAGAAAAAATCTCTTCCCGTCATGTAAAAGCTCAAATATCTTAAACACAAGTGCTGCTGACACAACATATCTAGGTTGAACAAGTTCCAACATATAAAAAAATTGTGCAAACAGAGAAAAATACTGTGCTGTATTATTCTGCATTAATATGTAATGACTGCAAATTCACAGACTTCTCTCATTGTAAAGAAGACTTTTTACTGAATACATCCATAACAGAGCTAGCCACCTGACAGTATGAACATTGTCTCTAGACAATTGTCACTGTTGGATGTGACACTCCAACCCAATGTACAAAATGGGGAAAAGGGGGCTGATGCAAATGTCAATACCATTACTGATACCTTGCAACCTTCTTACTCTGAAAAGATTTTTCCAGCTAATGCACTGAATACAGTTTCCTGATAATATTTTTTTGCTGTTGTTACTACGGCATTTCATGTGCTCGAAATCTGAGCCATGCCACTCTGCTGGGATTGGGGTTGATAATTAGAGAAGAACTGTCCTATACACATTTCTGTCTTCTTCCCTAGAGGCACTAATACTAAGCACTTGCTTATAATCTGATTTCATTGAGATGGTATATAAACTGGTCCAGTTTGATACCTATCATATGTCTATAGCAATGCTGCCTCATGTCCTCCTTTCCCAGATCTTTGTGGGATATTATTCCAGCCTTGTCAGCAACAAACAGTGAGAGCCAAACAGTCTTCCCTGCCTTGGTGATGCTGAAAAACTGGTGACTTATACTCAGAAAAGTTTCCTAAGAATTAATTAAGTTCCTAGCATGTGACTTGCTCATTTGCAAAACAGAAACATGGTAGCCATAATGAGGCAAGACCTCACTGTTGGCTAATATGTATATTTCTTGAATTTCAGTTACTACCTCAACATGCAGATTATGGCTGGTCTATAAGTCATGGTACTAAACCCGAATCTCATGTAGACAGTGGAATCCCCTAGTCACTCTCTTGCACACAGACGTAAACACACACACAAACACACACACAAACACACACACAAACACACACACAAACACACACACAAACACACACACAAACACACACACACACACACACACACACACAAACACACACACACAAACACACACACACAAACACACACACAAACACACACACAAACACACACACAAACACACACACAAACACACACACAAACACACACACAAACACACACACCACATTCCCTGAACTTGTATCTACCCTGTAAACCCTCATGCGTTTCCCCCACCCCTGTATTACTTTAGTGCCATTACAGCACATATGTATTAGGCGTTGGTGGTGTAGTGTATTCACCCACCTCATTTCCCTGTAAAGAAGTCAGTGCCATTACTGCAATTTAAAGAGTCATCCCTGGTGGTCTAGTGCACCCTTTATTCCCCCCAATCGACGTGGTACCTCTGGTGCCATAAGAGAATAATCTTTAGTGTCCGGTGCCCTCCCCTGATCCCAGTATTCCCTTTGCTGCTGGTATGGCATTTTAAAGAATCATCCCTGGTGTCTAGTACATGTCCCTATTATAATATCTGTGCAAGCAGAGCACTTCAAAGAGTTATCCCTGGGGTCTAATGGTTCCCTCACCATGTTTGTGTTGGGTGATTGAACAAGGGCAACTAACGCCATGTGGTGAGGATGGCTGTGTCAATCTACACAACCAAGCAAATTCTTGAATTGCTCAGCCCTGTAGATGCCTTACTGGAGGCAGTTTCTGGGGGTGAGGTTGGGAGCACTTGGGTAATTAGCACATGCCTCTCCCTCGAATGCCTCATTAGTATTCAGCAAGGCAGTGGTGCTATCTCTTTGTGGTGCTGCACATCTTCATATTGGATGACCATGCAGCACTGTGTATGGCTGGTTGCTGAATTGGAGAAAAGCAACACAGAGTGTACATCTCTGTGTACAGATCGTAGTACCTTAATGAATTCAGTCCTCTGTCTCCTCACCTGCAGAAATCAGTAGAAAGTACAACTATAACTAAACTTACCATAACAGTAGATGTTTTAATAGATCCCTGTTGCAGTAGCCTAAGCTATTAGGATTATATCCTGCCAGGGATATGACCAACTGGACAGATTTTCAAAGCTTAAGGATATCTTCTATGTGCCCTAACTGCCAGGAGTTCTAGCAGAGCTCCATATAATAGGCAAAGTCCCAGAAATGTCAGAACTTTTTTTTTGCCACAAGAAGGGAGGCTACAGCCCTAAAAGGAAAAATGCTAGGAAAGTAAAAGTAAAACAGAAACTATGTACACAGGGGTATATACATATACACCCTGGCAATACATAAAACAAACAGGGAGACAGAGGGAGGGTATGGCTACTGCAACAGTGATCTCTTAGAAACACATTATGCACTTAATATAATAAATAGTGGGGCATATCAGATCCAAACATATCTGAAGCTGGCATTTTAAACTTTATACTTTGACTCCAAGGCTCCGGCTCCCCTTCTTCCGATAATGTGCCACCCACACTAGCAACTAGCAGCCCTTCCAATCTTGTTTACCACTCTATGAGAACAAACATGGAACACCGAGGTTTGGTGTTGAGTTTTGCATTTTTTTAGTGGAAATATATGCAATTTCTTCAATCTCTGTCGGGTTTACCAGCTTTACCTTTGTTCTTGTTACACTGCAGTTTATTTTTCTTCTGTTGTGACAGGTTTTATGTTTTTCTGTCTTTTACCATCTAGCTGGCAGCTTCCCATTATTTCCTTCCTTTCTCCCGTCTACTCACTGAGAAGTTTCTTGCACTTTAAAGATAAACGAATAAATAAGTGAATTGCTATTTAGCCTTTACTGTCCTTAATTATCTTTACTGGCTTTTTGCTAGCATCCCAGCACTACATCTCGTCTACCTCACCACCCCCTCCTTTTTAGCTCTTGTAAGCACTGTCTTTGTTCTATTAACCTTCGACAGAAACGCTGGTCGCCTTCTCACTTTGCCTTGAGTACCTCCAAATCCGAGCCATTCCCAGCATTCCACAGAAACCAGAGGCAGCTCAAAAGGGATGACAGCAACAAATATGCCCCCAGTATAAGTAAATCTAATTTTTTTACAAAAGAAAAGGTGGACATTTGCAAACAGAACAGATATGATCAGTGGAAATAAGTAACATTGCCTTATGAATTTGGAAAGCAACAAATTATGCAGAGTGGGTAGTGATAATAAACAAAGCATCTAAAAAAATCCAGTAAATTAGCTTTTGTATGGGTAGACTCTTCCATTTTTCCTGGTTCAAGTTATTGTTTTCATAATCATCAGACATATGATTCATGTAATCTCTTTTTGGACGACATCAGGAAGGAGATTACAGTTAAAATTACACATTGGATGTGAGAGATTTCATTTGACTGGGACAAGTTAACATGGTCTACAGTTCAAGGAAGTCTGAAGGTACTGGATATTGATAAATATCTAAGGGTTACTAGCAGGATTTTATGTTAAATGTGAAATGGAGGTTTCGTTTAAGTATGGAAAGAAATCATTTGGAAAAGATATTCAGGGGTACAAGGCAACAATTTATTAGATGAATGGGGGGGCAAAGACTGGGACAACCCTTATTAGACATGCTGAGTAAAGATACAAGCCAATGGTTTATGACTAAAGAGTGAAGAAAATGCAGAAATCAAAGCCTACAAATAGTAAGGCCACTGGCAGATAAAAGAAGGGCCACAGTGGCCTGGCAATGGGGATGTCAAAAGACAAAGATAAAATTCTGGGCACATCTGGCTAGAAATGGGAAGACGTTAACATAGGAACAGGCTAGAGAGAAATTATGGCTTAGCTGAGAATCTGTATTTCAAGTATCAAGTTTGATAAGGGCGGGGAGTCATATGACTGACAGGTGGACACCAGACCAAGATTGGCCTCCATTAGTAAAATGGGTGACAAGAACTAGAGAAGCTCACAAGCTGGTGAAGCATCTGGTATCACAGGCACACAAGGTGATTCAAAATTGGGAAAAGAAAATTGCTTCAAAACTGGGGAGGAACTGGGGGGAATTACTGGCAGTGTTCATTGATGAGGAATACTGGGACAAGATCTGTATCCTCCCTGGAAGTTGATCAAATCAAGTAGGTTCCATATTTTCGCCTGGAAATGCCTACACAAGTATTATGTACCCTACAGAAAACTGATAGAATGTTTCCAATGGTGCAGGTAGTTTATTGGAGATGTTGAACAAGCTAAATGGCGGACTATGCTTTTTGGAGTTGTGTAGAATTAAATCAGCACAGGAATTATCTAGATACATTAATAAAGGTGGTAACAGAGGGGGATTGCTGCCTTGTTATAAAGTCTATTTTTTTCTGGGTAGGGTAGTAAGAATCAAATGGGTATTGACAGTTGGTTCCAAGAGATTACATAGATCATATGTCTGATAGTGAAGAAAGCAAGTAGAAACTAGAAAATAAGGCACAGTCTATCTATAAATGAAGTTTAAATCCTATTGGAGAAGTTAAGTTCAGAAGAGGAAAGGAAGTGGCAAGGGGAGGGAACAGGTACAGGGATAGATATAGCTACCATGGCTACAATATATAGAAGGGTCAAAACAAAACATGTAACTACAAGACTGAACTATCACTGACGAAATGTGTGTGTGTGTGTGTGTGTGTGTGTGTGTGTGTGTGTGGGGGGGGGGGTACAATAAATTTATACATAGATACCAATAACATATATGCATTTAGTTTAAAGCTTTTTATTCTTGTTAACTGCCTTCTACATTTTTTAATTTTCTTGACTGAAACACAACTTTATTCCGGGAGATACTGGTCTGGTTATATTATGAAAATAGTGATAACTATATTGCTGATGAAATGTGTGGTGGGGTAGGGCAGTAGAGTACATTTCTACATAGTTTGCATATAGTTAAAGAGAATATATGTGCACTTAGTCTGAAGCAGTTTATCTTTAATTGCCTTGACATTCTTTAATTTTTGGACTGAAAACATGACTATGGGAGTATAGCATAAAAGTGGGGACATTGGTGTGATTGCATTATGAAACTAGTGATGAACCTGATACAGCATTGTTTTTTGGACCGATTTTCAGTCAGGACAATTTAACAGATCCCCAGTGCCAATAAAATGCATTTATTAGAAAACATGTAAAATGTATTAACATTCTTTGTTTTCCATAACATTGTAAAAAGCACTGAAGGTATTATTTTGTGACACATTTTTTGTAATACTATGCAGAATGGTTTCAACAAAATACGGTTCTTACAAAATAATCAAAAAAGTGTAATAACAGGGTTATATGCTAAAAGAGCCCCAAAAACCTAGGCATCCCAAATTATCTACAAAACATCTATCTTCAGAATGCCCCAAAACACGATGTGACTATTAAATACCTTTGGGCTTAGTCTCCATTTGTGAGGACTGAATGCAGGTCAGCTAAGGTGATCTTCCAAGGTACTTTGTGGTACAGGAATTTAGTATATGTAGAACTGGATGCTCTAACCCTAAGCTAACATGGCTTCTCTGCACAGTGAGTAAGAGCATGAGTCCTAGGTTTACTGATATACTATGTCACCATGGCACTGTCCATGACTAGTCTAGACACATGTAGCCTGAAAACTCATCTGAAGACTTGAAAACATAAATGATGGATAACAACTCTTTAATGATAATGTGCTTTCCTTTGTCTGTGTGATTCCAAGTGTCTTAAACCCATGTGTGCCTGTCCTCAACATTTGAAGGATCTGGCCAGGCTTAAGTTCCAGTCCTCTTTTGGCCTGACAAAGGGTATTCCTGAAGGGAACAGGTCCTTATCTGTGTTATCCACCAGTGAAATTCGCAGTGGATGGGGTGTTTAGGGGGACTACCATCTTAAGCGCATGCAGGTGCTGACACTACAGACTGCATAGGTCCCAGTTTCCTCATGCAGCTTGTAGACCATAAGGATCAAGAAAGACATATGGCAGAGTACCTTCAAGATAGTACTAGCAGTCCACTGAAAGAAGGATGGCAGCTTGGGAGAGGAATTCAATTAGCACTGCTATTGTTTTCATTCAGAAGGGAGAGAGTACAGTTGTGTACACTTACCATAAATGTAGATCTTAGAGTGTATTCACTGTTGCAGTCATCACCTGTGGGTTATCCCTGCTGTGGTAGCCCTCTGTCGGCCTAAATACCACAGTCTATGTTTTTCTGTGTCAGCTGCAGTCACTTGTAGTCTGACATCAGGTCGTCTGTGCTACAAAGCAAGGCAGACGACGTCATTACATCAGTTTTTCTTCCCCTAACCTGTCAGAAGCACAAGGAAATAAGGTAAAGTGGTCCTGGTGACTAAAGACCATCATGGGAAGCTAATGTCCCCCTAGGGGAAGAGGATATAATGGGGATGGAGGGAGGGAAGCCAGGACTGCAACAGTGAATACACTTGAACATCTACATTTATGGTAAGTGTACACAACTGTACTACGTTCTTCGTGTTTCACTGTTGCAGTCATCACCTGCGGGAGGATTCCCAAAGCTGAGTAGAGGGGTAGAAGGATAGGTTAGATCCCTAGGCATGGGTTAGCAAGCCCTGCAGAACTGCAGAGGCAAACCCTGCCCTAGACTTAGAAAAAAAGAGGTAGGTGGTATTGCTTTGTAAAGGTATGGACAGAGGTCAGGTGGCAGCTTCCAAGATGTCCCTGGTGGGGATTCCTCTGAGGAAGGCTGTGGAAGAGGAGGTTGCCCTAGTGGACTGGATACGAATAGACTGGGGAGGGGGGAGTTCCATGTAGTCTGTAGCAGAAATGGATACAGTGTGATATCCATTTAGAAATGGTTTGCTTGGAAATGAGCTTTCCCTCTGCCCCTGGGACAAAGCTGACAAGCAGCTGGTCTGATTTTCTGAAGGATTTAGTACAGTCCAGATAGTATCTGAGCTGTCTGTGCACGTCTAGCGAATGCAGAATTCTTTCCCCCTTGCTTTGAGGGTTGGAAAAGAAAGTGGGTTGGCCTATGGCCTGGTTAAGGGTCACATCAGATACCACCTTGGGCATAAAGGAGGGGTTAGTCCTCAGGGAGACCCTGTCTGCGTGGAAAATGGTGAAGGGTTCAACAGCCATGAGTGCCTGAAGTTCTGAAACCCTTCTGGCTGAGGTGATAGCTAGTAGGAAGGCAGTCTTACAGGAGAGGTATTTCAATTCTGCTGTAGCAGCAGGTTCGAAAGGAGGTAAGGTTAGTTTTTCTAAAACATAATTCAGGTACCAGGCTGGCATGGGAGGCCTTCTGGGAGATCTGATATTAGATGCTCCTCTGAGGAATTGTTTAATCAAAGGATGAGAGAAGAGGGGTAGGTCTGAATCGTAACAGGCTGAAATGGCAGAGGCATGGATTTTAATAGAAGAGAAGGAGAGGCCACTTTTAAGCAACTCGGCTAGGTAATCCAAGATAAGAGGAATGGAAGGATACGAGGTACTGACCCCTCTGGACTGACTCCAGGAGCAGAATCTTTTCCATTTTCCTGCATAAGATTTTCTGGTGCTGGGCCTTCTGGCCTCTGTGATAATGTCCAAGACCTGTTTGCTTAACAGGGTCTCTGTCAGTTTTTAAGGTATAAGCCATGCTGAAAAATTGAGAGTCTGTAAGTCTGGCTGCAGTATCTCCCCTCTCACCTGGGTCAAGAGGTCTGAGATCAGGGGAAGCAGCTTGGGGGGCTGTAAGGTCAGGCTGTGCAGTAAGGGGTACCAATGCTGCTTGGGTCAATCTGGAGCAATGAGGATGGCCTCTGTTCTCTCCTCCTTTATTTTGATCAGTACACTGGAAATTAGAGGCAGAGGAGCAAATGCGTACACAAACAGGGAGTTCCAGGAGAAGGCCAAGGCATCCACCTTCCACGCTAGGAGGTGATACTCCCTGGTTCAGAACTTTTGCAGCTGGTGTTTGAGGTGCGAAGCAAAGAGATCCACCTCTGGAGTCCCCCACTCCTGAGTGATTTGCAGAAAGATTTCCCTGTGGAGCTGCCATTCATAGGGGTCTAGTAAGTTTCTGCTTAGGTGGTCTGCCAGGGTGTTGTTCACCCCTGGTAGGTATTCGGCAATTAGGTGTAGACCCATGGAGGCGGCTGTCAGCCAGAGGTTCATGGCTAGTCTGCACAGAGGGTAAGATTGGGCCCCCCCCCCCCCATTTATTAATATACCACATTACTGTGGTGTTGTCTGTTTTTATAAGGAGAACTCCTGGCCTGAGATGGGGTTTGAAGGATGTCAGAGCCTTTTGTACTGCCATCATTTCTATCTGATTGGTGTGTAAGTGAAGGTGCTGGGCATCCCAAAGACCTTGGGTGCACCTGCCTGCTAGGTGAGTGCCCCAAGCAATGTCTGAGGCGTCGGTGGTGATGATCTGGCTGGTAGGGCGGAGGATGAAGGGGAAGACTCCTGTTCTTGGCACAGGCCTCTGCCCACCAGAGAAAATCAGCCTTTATACATGGGATCAGAGGGAGAGAGGTCTCTAGAGACTGACACTGCTGGCACCAAAGGTTCTTTAGGTACCACTGAAGTTTTCTCATGTGAAGCCTGGCCAGAGGAATTAGAAGGATGTAAGATGCCATGTATCCCAGGGCTTGCAGGAACTTCCTTGCAGTGAGGTGACTTCTGGAAGCCAGCTGGGTAAAGAGGAGAGGCAGCAAGCTCTGCTTTTCTGGGGATAGGAAGGCCATCTGGGATGCTGTGTCTAGCAGAGCTCCCAAGAAAATTATCTTCCTGGTGGGGGTTTGCTTTGATTTCTTCTCATTGATGGTGGACCCTAGGGAAGTTAGGAGGGATTTGACAAAGAGAAGGTCATGGAGCAGCTTTTCTTTGCAGTCTGCCTGAATGAGGCAGTCATCCAGATAAGGTAAATCTGAATATTTCTTTGTCCACAAAATGCCATGGCTGGGGCTAAGCATGTGGTGAATACTCTGGGTGCAGTAGATAAGTCAAAGGGCAGCGCAGAGAACTGAAAGTGATGTGATCCTGCTCTGAAGTGCAGGAATTTCCTGCAGGATTCCCTTATGAGGATGTGGAGGTAGGCATCTTTTAGGTCTAGGGTCACTAGCCAGGCATTTTTTGTTGGCATAGGCAGCAGCTGCTGCAAAGTGAGCATTTTGAATCTGGGACCATCAGGGAGGTGTTCGGAATGGACAGATCCAGAATGGGGTGCCAAGTGCCCTCTTTTCTGGGAACAAGGAATAGTCTGGAATAAAAGCCTTTGCCTGCTTGATCTGGGGGGGGGGCAGGTTCTACTGCCCCCTGGGATATGAAAGTTTGGACCGGTTTCACTGGCTCTGTCCACTGATTTGGAGGCAAGTCTGGGTACCCTCTTGGAATTGGGAGTTCGCTGAAAGAGAATTTATATCCCTGAAAAATGATCTTTAAGACCCATTGGTCCTTTGTTACAGAAAGCCAATTTTCTTTGAAGAGGGAGAGCCTTCCTCCTAGTTTTTGGCGAGTGAAGGGAGGGCGGGGGGGGGGGTGAGTCATTGTAAATTTCTGCCATAGAAGGGTGGCTTAGAACTCCCTGCCTTTGGGGCAGAAGTGGTCCACTGCTTGCTTTTCTGCTGGCCTTGGGATAGGGGCCTGGATGGTCTGTTCCTGCGGGGCTTACTTTGCCCTTGTCTGCTAGGTGCAGAGAAGGACCAGTGCTTAGAAAGGGAAAGTTCCTGCTGAACCTGGGAGGTTGAACCTGAAAGAAATCTTTTAATGTTTGCATAGATTTTGCTTTGTTTTCCATCTTTTTAAGCACCTCCTCTGCTTTTCCTCCAAACAAGTACTCCTTATCCAGGGGTGCATCAATACGTTTAGACTGGACATGATCAGGGAGAAGTTGTTCCTTCAGTCAAGCATGTCTCCTGATGAGAGATCCTGTCACTGCTGCCCTGCTAGAGGCTTCTAGGGAGTCATATCCACAATGTAATGAGTGTTTGGCCACTTGACAAGCAGAGTGCAGTAAACCTGCTAACTCTTTTGAATTGGCACAGTCAGGAAAGGTAGAAATCTTTTGTTTTAATAGTTCCAAAGTGTGTTGCTGATATTTTAACATATGGAACTGACGATTGAGTGCTCTGATAGGGTAAATAATTATACACCTCTGCAACCTTAGCTATCTGAGCAGAGCTCTGGAGTCCTTGTCAGAAGGAATAGGATTCTTGGCAGAACTACTCTTAGCTCCTTTAGCCTTTAGGTCCCTGTGTAATGACCTCTGGGTCTGCAGCAGGATTTCTGTACAGGTATTTGTGAGAATCCGGTACTCTGTAATACCGGTCAGGTTTACTGGGTGCAGGTGGGAGGGCGTCAGGGTCTAAGCTGGATTAATGGAAAACATCATCCACCACTTCTAAAATGGGGGGGGGGAGGTGGCCAGAGGGTCTGTGCTAGGGCAGGTCCAGAAACTCTCTAGTCTTTTCTTAGACTGGGGGAAGTCCTGAGATTCCTACTGGAAATGTTCCCCGGGGGTGTGAAGGGTTTCCCCGAAGGAAAGGTCCTCCAGAGAGGAGGCAGAAGGGATGGAGCCCTCTGCAACTGAATCCTTGTAAGCAGTCAGAGGTTGCTGTTCCTCTTCAAAATCTGAACAGTCAGATTCCTCAGAATCCTGTTCTGTTATAATTTCTGGAGAAGGGCGCCAAAGGCTTGGAAGAAAGACAATTTCTGCGGCATACCGGACTCCGAAAGGGTCTTGGTAGAGGCCTGCATAGATATCGAATTGGGCATCAGGGGCTGCAAAAGCGCCTCACTGAATTCTGGAGAAATGACGACCTTGCTTAGCGGTAGTGTCATCGGAAGGCTTAGCCTTGTGACATTTGTCTCTATATTTATCTCGTGTTTTTTTGGAATGTCCACAGACTGTTGGCTGAAGGACGCCATATTGGAACGCAAAGACGGAACATGAAAATAACTATCTACAATAAGAGCTCTAGGAGTAATGGTTCTTGCATTAAAGAGGGCACAGAACCGGCAATGGGGGATGTAGTGGTCTGGGCCTAAACAAGTGACGCACTAAGAATGGAAGTCTCTGTGTGGGATCTGCTTTCCATGGGCGAGATGATGGTTAACTTTTTCAGACATCGGTTAGTGCAAGAAAAAAGGATCTTCAACAGGGTACTTAGCTTTAGATGTTTTCAGCTGAAATTCAAACTCTTGTAATGACCGACCAGCACTCGTGTGAACTGCTTCTGCTATGGGCTCCACAGCAAGAAAGACTGATGTAATGATGTCGGCTGCCTTGCTGTGTACATCACTGACGCCCTGACGTCAGACTACAGGTGACTGCAGACAACGCAGCAAAACAGACTCTGGTATTGGAGCCGGTCAAGGGCTAACACAGCAGGGATAACCCACAGGTGATGACTGCAACAGTGAAACACGAAGAACATCCTGTAGTTCTCTGGGCCAACACGGCACCCAGGAAACATTTGCTTTCTGAGGGGTTTAGGATGTGGGAAGTCACCATCTTTGTGAATCACTGTGGAATTCAATGCCTCCTTTATCTCCTCCTAAGAATTTGTCTGAATCAAGTATTCGTCTAGGTATGGATGAATAGGATTGCTTTAAATTACAAAATGGGCAAAAACTGTGGCTAAAGATTTTGTAAATACCCTAGGACAGGTCAAAAGCCCAAGGGGGAAAGAAGTGAAATGAAAATGTATTGACTTCAACGGAAACTAAAGGAATCTTAAATGTTCCTTGAAAACAGAGATGCATCTATATGTCGTTCATGTCCAGAATAACTCCAAGTGCCTTTGTAAGTAAAAGAAAGAAAAATAACTAAAGGGTGAGCATCATGAATTTTCCCACAACCCTACAATAAATTGTTGGTACCTGGGAACCAATATCTGGTTGTGATTTAGCAATGAAGTCGCTAACAGGCTTGGAGGGACTGGGATATCGGTATCTTGCTGTCAACCTCAAAAGCGGCACTAGCAGAGGAGGTATATCAAAAAGGAGACATCAGGTTGAACAGCTAATAAGTCTGCCCCTCTAAGGAACCAATGCTTCCAGACCCTGGTAAGACTGATAAGGTCACAACGGCCCCATCTCTTAGCCAACATAAGCTTTCATAGCTAATTATCAGCTGTTGTTTTAAAGCATTTGGAATCTGTTCTCACTACCTCCACTTCAGGTGAAGCTGCACATTGGCCTAAAAATATAATTTTTAAAGTTCTAAAATGTACTCAAGCTTTGCATCCTGGGCAAGAGAGTCCTTTTGATAAAAGGAAGCACAAAGTTGGCATGCAGACATCTTCATATGACGGGCCCAAGGCAGTAAAGACAATGAATGTGAAAATCCTTCAGTGGTACCTAGGGTTGCCACCTTTTCAAATGCCCAGTGTGAGACACTGTTTATGAAACATGATTTTGCAGGACAAATCATATCCACAACTACTGAGAAGTACTGAAGTTCACTTAATGTATGTGTCAGATACAAAATTAGAAGTTATGTACTCACCATAACGTTCCATCTGAGTAGGTGACCATTTGGATGCAACCTGTGGGTATCGGATCCGACCTCGGATCCAAGCCGGCATTTCAAAAGCTTTAGGCTCTGAGCTCCTAGCTCCTCCCTCTACCCATAATCCCCTGCCAAGCCCTAACTGACCTCAGATTGAGTTTGCCTATATAATACTAGAATAAAAAGTATTTAAATAGATGCAAAAACTCTTGTTGTATAAAGGTCAGGGGGATGGAGGGGGGGATGGTTGCATCCAAATGAAGTCACCTACTCAGATGGAACGTTATGGTGAGTACATAACTTCTAAATCTGAAGTAGGCAGACTTCATTTGTCTGCAACCTGTGGGACAGAGTCCCCAGCTACCTAAATCTTGGGCAGCCGTCATGGAAGGATGTTCTGGAGCACCGCTGAGCCAAAGGATGCTCTTCCCCTGGAAACAACATCCACCTTATAATGAGTAATGAAGGTATGAGACGAGGCCCAAGTGGCTGCCGCGCAGATATCATCCAATGGCACTCAGGACTTAAACGCGGCTGACGTGGAAACTGCCCTAGTAGAGTGAGCCGTAACCCTTTGAGGAGCAGGCCTACCTGAAGTGTCATAAGCCTGCCGAATACAATTAGCAATCCATCCGGATAGTGTGACTTTGGAAACCGCTTTGCCCATAGCAAATTTAGCAAAGGAGACGAACAGCTGATCTGATTGTCTATGACCAGCCGTTCTGTGAATGTAAAAGCGCAATTGTCTATGAACATCTAAAGAATGCAGCTTATATTCTCCTTTGTTTTTATAATTGGGGAAAAACACAGGTAAGTTGATTGATTAATATTAGATTCCGAAGAAACTTTTGGAAGAAAGGATGGATTGGTCCTGAGGCACACCCTATCGGGAAAGGAGGAGAGGTAAGGCGGTTTGATGCATAGAGCCTGAGGTTCCGACACTCTTCTGGCTGATGTGATGGCTACCAAGAAAGCAGTCTTCCAGGAAAGGTACTTTAGATCTGCAGAAGCTGCAGGCTCAAAGGGAGGAGCAGTAAGGGCCTGTAAAACTAAGGATAGGTCCCAAGGTGGTACAGCTTCTTTGACCGGAGGCCTCAAAAGAAAAACTCCTTTAAGAAAGGTCTTACAAAGTTTCGCAGTCATGAGGGGAGCTGACTCATGACCCATATGATAATGGGAAATCACTGCCATTTGTACCTTTACCGTGGAAGAACTAACCCCTTGATGAAAGAGGTCTGTTAAGAAGTCCAGCACCGCAGACATAGGTGCTGAAAAAGGATCCATACTATTCTGGACCACCCAAATAGAAAAGCTTTTCCATTTGCTCCGATAAACCTTCCTAGTGGAAGGTTTATAAGCCGCCACTAAAATGGCCTTGACAGGTGACGAGATACCGGGAGTCCTAATCAAGGATGGAACTGGAGCAGCCAGGCTGCCAATTTCAGGGTGTGTAGATTCGGGACCGGAAGTCCTAGAGGATGGGAGATGAGATCCGGGATCGGATCCAGAATCCAGGGCGGATTCACTTTGTGAGACCATACATAAGGGAACCAGGGCTGACGAGGCCAGAACGGGGCAATGAGAATCATTCTGCTCCCCAAACTGTTGGCTTTCTGCAAGAGCATCTGCATCAGAGGTAGTGGAGGATAGGCATAAAGGAGACCGGGAGGCCAAGCATGCACCAGAGCGTCTCTCGGGGATTCCCCAGGTGGGGGAAGTAGAGCGAAGAAACTGTCGCATTTGGCGTTTGAGTGAGAAGCAAAAAGATCGCAACAGGGTTGCCCCCAGATGGCAAAAATCTTCTTTGCTACCAGGGGATTGAAAGACCACTCATGCGGGGAAAGAATGGTGCAACTGAGCTTGTCTGCAAAGATGTTGGATTTTCCCGGAATGTGCGTTGCTACAAGAAAGGGTTTGGTGGAAATTGCCCATTCCCAGACTCTCATGGCCTCTCGACAAAGGGGATAGGACCTGGTTCCTCCCTGCTTGTTGATGTACCAGACTACCGACATGTTGTCTGTCTGGATCGCAATAGTCCCCGTAGGAAGAAGGCTGTGAAGTGCTTGCAACGCTAGGAGCACCGCCCTCATTTCCAGGACATTTATATGCAACGGTCTCTGAGGTGTTCCACGTTCCTTGGACAATCTTGCCCGTAGAATGCCCCCCCCCCACCCGAGGCGAGAAGCGTCCGTAGTCACCGTGGCTCGGGGGAATGCTGCACAAAAGGGTCTCCCTGCTAGAGGCTCCGGAGACTGGAGCCACCAAAACAGGGAGTCCTTGCATGCCTTGCTGACCGCTATTGGGCTGTTGAGAGAGGAGTATAGCGGGGACCACTGGACCTGTAGGGTCCATTGAAGAACCCGCATGTGTAAGCGAGCATGAAGAAGAAGTGAAATAGCTGCTGCCATTGAACCCAGGGCCCTCAGGACCGAAGCAGCCGTTGGAAACGGTTGTAGGACTGCTGTGATATGACACTTCAGGCTGGACAGCCTGTCTGGGGTGAGGAAGGCCCGCATGGATCTTGTGTCCAGCCTTCCTCCTATGAAATCTATAAGTTGTGTGGGGTGCAGTAAAGATTTCTCCCAGTTTATGGTGATGCCCAGCCTTGGGGCTATAAGAAGGAAATAGTCCCTGGCTAAGCACAGTAGAAGCCTTGATGATGCCGTTAGAAGCCATTCGTCCAGGTACGGGAAGACCTGTAATCCCTGGAGTCTCAGGTGGGCCGCTACTACTGCTAGTACCTTGGTGAACACCCTGGGGGCAGAGGTGAGACCGAAGGGGAGGACCCTGAACTGGTAGTGGCTGGCTCCCAGCCAGAAGCAAAGGAACCTCCTGGACCATCTGTCCATCCGAATGTGGTAGTACGCGTCCTTGAGGTCGATAGAGCACATCCAATCGTTCTCCCGCAAGAGGGGGAGTATAGATTGTAGGGTGACCATCCGGAACTTTTGCTTAGTTACTGACAGGTTCAGTAGGAAGTAGGGAAAGGTCTAAGATCGGTCTTAAGTCCCCCGTTTTCTTTGGCACCAAGAAGAACCTGGAGTAAAACCCTGATCCGGTCTGATCTCGGGGGACGGGCTGGATGGCTCTTTTTTCTAGCAGCTGCTCGATTTCGACAGCTGCTGCCTCCCTTTGGTCGGGTGGTACATCTGGGAGGCTGCGGGATCTGGGTATTTTGCTCAGGGGAATGGTATAACCTCTGGATATCACACGAAGCACCCAACGGTCTGATGTGATTGACTCCCAAGAAGTCAGGTGCCTCGAAAAACGCCCCCCGACTGCCTCCAGAGACGGACAGCCGGGCAACCCTTCAGGGCTGTTGCGTGGGTCTGTCAGAGAAAGGTTCTCTGGACCCAAAGTTTCTAGGAGCCCCTCTGCCTCTAGGACGGTGACCTCCCTGTCCTCCTCTGCCACGGAAGGACTGGTTATCCGGAGCAGGTTGGGACTGCTGCGACTTCCGGAACCACATCTTCTTCTGTCCCTTTTGGTTCTTCGAGAAGGACCTCTTGGGAGCTGAGAAGCGGACTCCCAACGGCAGACAGCGTCTTCCCGTCCTTCTCGCTCTGGACTAACGTTTCACGAACAGTTTTGCCAAACAAGGCAGAACCATCAAAGGGGGCATTCGCGAAAGTCGCCTTGAAGGGCTCTGCGAAATCACAGTGGCGGAGCCAGGCCTGACGCCTCATGACTAGGCCCGCTCCACTAGCTCTAGCGGCTCCCTCGGTAGCGTGAGAAAGTAGCCGCATAGACGTATTGGAAACTGCTCTAAGAGTGGCCATATGGGTGGCGTACACTTGTTTGTCCTCACCCGACATGGACTCTGGGGGAGATGCAGCGTACTCTTTAATCAGGTCCCGCTGCATCCTGATAACGTGAGCCATGTAGTTCAGCGCTCTCAAAGAGAAGGTTGCTGAACTAAAAACTCGCTTCCCAATGCGATCCATCGAGCGGGACTCCTTGCCCGGAGGATGCATAGAGGGACTCTCCTGTGCCAACTCCCTCTTAGTGGCTGCAGCCATCATCATGGCATCTACCGGGGGGCCTTTGCTCCAGTGAGTGCGGTCCGCCGGGGGGCTCAGGATACGGTCTGGACGCTTAGGTACAGGCTCAACGGTGTCTGGATCCTTCCATGCTCTGGTGGATATAAGGTCCACCAGAGGATCGGCAGGAGGGGACACCCAAGAGGTAGATGGGCCCGCCTCGAATGCCTCCAAGAACACAGACTCGTCTGAGGAGGCCTTGGGGGCAGACCACCCCCCCCCGATCCTTAACATCTCCATAATGTCTCCAAATGAGACGTCTTCTGGGGGTGATCTTGGGGAGCCCTCCCCTTCATCCAAGTCTGTGTCTTCGGTAATGGACTCTGGGGAGTCCATGTGCCTCCTTTTGCACTTACGCTTCTGAGGCACTTCCTCGGGGGGACTGTCCGAGGAGTCCTCTTCAGCAGCTGGATGTTCCAAGGGAACTACTTGGGACATCGAGGCGGGCTGTCCCTGGGACCGGCTGATGGGAGCCTGGCCCAACTGCAAGGGAGTGCGGGGTGGAGCCGTGGCAGGGACCGGGGGTCCGGTAGTCCTCAACAGCGCCCTTTCCACTACGTCGAAGGCCGAGGGGGAGCCAGCTTCTCTAAGCCCCGAGAGCCAACCTCCACTCGGATCCGACGCACGGACCGGAGTTGGAGCCGAAACCGTCGGATCCGAGAGACCGGTGTGCTCCGACTTATACGGAGCCAAAGACACACCAGCTCCCTTGGATCCGAGGCTCGGCCCTCGGCTCCGAGAGGTCGGGTCCGAAGTACCCGAAGCACTCAAGGGATGGGTCGGATCCGAGGTGTGCCGACCTATCGGATCCGACCCACCCCCGGATCCAACTCTGCCCGGCACCGAAAGCTCCGAACCCAGGGTGTGGGTCGGAGAAGGAGCCAAGGGGGGCGAAAAAAGGGGTCGAAGCCCCCCCCGGATGGGGGGGAGCTAAGAGCACTCCCATTTGCATTTGGGCCTGGATGAAACGCCTCATCATCCGGTCCATGTCTGCTTCGCTCATGGAAAAGGTGGATCTAGTTGAGGCCACCGAAGCGGACCTAGAGAGCCGCCTCGGGGACCTCACTGAAGGGCTAGCCTCCTCCTCCTCAAGCCCAGAGGAGAACCGAGGGGAGTGGAGCCGAGGAGGAGGAGATCTAGAAGACACAGGGGAGGCCCGTTTAGACAGAGGAGCCGAACTTGAGGTCTCGGCTCTCCGTTTGTGGTGCCTCTCCTTGTGTCTCTCCTTCTTCTCTTTCTCCCTTGAAGTCTCCCTCTCCTCCGGCTTTTTAGTGGGAGGTTGAGTCCCAACCGGGGGAGAGGAGACCACAGCACCCACAGAAGGCTGCTGGCTAGAAGGGGCAGAGGCCGGAGCCGCATCAGGAGGGAGAAGTCCCGCCAGAACGAGCTTCGACCTCCGCTCCCTTAAAGCTCAGGGGTTGAACCCTGCACAAATGGTACAACCAGATGACAGGTGTTCAACCCCCAAGCATTTAACGCACAGAGTGTGGCCATCCGCTGGGGACAGCTTATGGCCACACTCGGTACATTTAGAGAACACTGCCTTATGGGCTTCAGACATCATAAGCCCTAACAGGCCTCAAACACACAGAACACACAAGCACACAAACTACACAAAACCCGAAGAAAAATTAAAAAGATAGACAGAGGAAAGCCTAACACATACACTTTTAACTAATCAAAATATAAAATTTAAAGTTTTCCAAAAATTTCTAGTCAAAAACTCTTATCTGTAACCAGGAGCTCGAGGAGTCCGTTGCAACTTGAAAGCGGCAAACGAAATCTGGGGTCAGTTAGGGCTTGGCAGGGGATTATGGGTAGAGGGAGGAGCTAGGAGCTCGGAGCCTAAAGCTTTTGAAATGCCGGCTCGGATCCGAGGTCGGATCAGATACCCACAGGTTGCAGACAAATGAAGTCTGCCTACTTCAGATCAAATATTTTATGCAATGAATAGTAGAAATTTAGGGTTTATTTTCTGCAGATCATAACTGCCAAAATAGAGACTGTAAAGCAGTAATTGTAGTGGTACCTGTCAGTCACAAATAGATTAATAACAATGCAACTCTAAAAAGCAGACAGGAAAAATATCCTAAAATGCGTACTTATCACAGCACTGAAGGTTATACTGGATGGCACAGACGGACAAATGTCAAAATGTTCTACACAAAATTAACTGAAACTGTTATAACCATCCCTTCCTTTATATTACGAATCCTACTGATGTCTGTGGCTTGGGGAGGCTGACCCTGTACATGGACATCAGAAAGCCAAAGAAATTGTGCCAGATGGGTGGACATCCATCTGCTGCCTAATCCCATATGTCACAATTTATACAGCAGCAGTGAAAATACGATTTACTAATGTTATCATTAAGAAAGTTAACAGAGCCCTCTGATTTGTCTATACAATTACAAATCTGCAGGGAAGGTCCTTCAGAGCCTAAGACTTCATTCATTTAAGTCCCCTTAGCTTGCAGACTAATCATGTTTCTGAAGTGTTTTTCATAGACTACCCCCACTCCCAGTTCAGCCTCCGGTTATCAGATCTGACTTCTGTATACCTCATGTAGATGCTGGAAACACAGTGAGTGTAACAAACACACTTCGTCACTAAGTGAGTAGCTAGAGTACTCCTGAATAAGACCTGATTCAGCATCTGCCTGTTTATGTGAAACTACATAAGAAACCAAGTTAAATACAAAGACATGGGTGAAAAAGAAACTAGGTTAAATATCCAGAACTGGGTAATGAGGGGTGCATGTCCCCAAACCTCCTACACAGGAGGCTTTGTCCTATGCACACCTTTACTTAATTTAATGTACACTTAGGGTACACATCCCCAGTGTGGGTTATGAACTTTCACTTAAATGATCAAATGCTTCACAGGCTTTCTAAAACAGTTTGCAGATAAAGATGCCTTCCTTATAAATGTGACAGCAGAGAGTTTACTTTGCTCCATGATGTAAAATATTTACTAGTACAATCACAAGAACTTTTTCTCTCACTCTTCTTCGCACTGAGTTTGTAAAATCATGAGTAAAGAATGAAGAATACTGTTTACTTACTTGATCTCTTGTCAGAAATGGATGTGCAGAATAAGGACGCCTTCTACTGGAACAGGAACTAGATGTTTCGACACTTTCTAAGTCTGACTCTGTTTCAGCGCCATGAGCTTGAAGTATACTTAACCTCTCCCCCAAGTCACTAACCGCATCTGTAAATAAACATAATTGTTTAATAACCACACGTATGCCAATTCGGTGGTTGCAACTTTTAACTGGAAAAAGAAAAAGACAGCAGGAAGACAATACAAGGAGGCACTGAACATACATCACTGATGTACTACACAGCCAAGTAAGGGAAAGAGGCTAAGAAGCAATAGTGTGAAGAATTTTTTCATACTGAAGCGAACACTGGAATTATAAAAAAATTCACTAGTGGACAGTGTGTAACAAGTTTTTTCATAGTAATTACAGCAATTTTATTGTAAGCTATTCAACATGGCTCATGCAAAACATTAAACTGGTATACTCCAACCAAAGGCTTGCTTCCAGTAGAAATGCAACTCAGCACTGTAAAAAAAATAAAAAGAGCACTTGCAATTTTTCTTTTCTTTACTGCACAGATGCTACATAATCAATTGTGCATTCTATATTCATGTTCAAAGGGAAATGAAGAAGGTTAAAGAATGTCCAAACTTATTTACTGATGAACATTTCTAAAAGGCCACAATGTTTCAAAGGAAGTTTAAGAGAAGGGGGGAAAAAATGAACATTCACAAGTTACGTAATTTAAAATTTTACAAGTATTTTGGACAACTTACAAAGCTGTACTTCCATTCAATGTGTATTCAAGCTTGAAAATTTCTATGGAGCAATCTGGTCATAGTATTTGTAGGCATAGCTACTAATGCATATCAGTTAAGTTTCTGTAGCAACAGGAGGATGGAGTGTAAATAGGTTTAAGAATGCTGAAAAATCTAACCAGTGGGAACAGTACTAATTTCAAACGAAATTTATGGGGATAAAGAGAAAGTTACTGTACATACGCTACATACATATTTTACAAACCAAATAGCAATTTTGGAAAACATGCAACTCCAGCTAAAGCAGTAGCTAGACCAGCTGGTGTGAAGTACATTTTACTAAAACGGCACGTGCCTCAAAAGAAGGTCTTCTGATTTCCTGCTCTGAAACCAAAGCAAGCTGTTCATTACAGTTAAATAATAGTACAATGTGCTCTTCAGCAATGACCATGAAAGCAGCAATAGCTTCTATGAAACTAGTATTGCACTCCTGCACCATGACACCTGACAACCGCAGCCCCTTACAACTTGCACCAGGAGCATCCACCCCATTGTCCTGCCCTAGCTATGAATCTGACTCCAGACAAGCTGCATTATTCTGGCATGATAAAGTTGGTGAAAGAAGAAATTATAAACAAGTAACTGGATCAACATAACAAAAAGAGAGAGAGAAATCATGAAAGTAAAATAGTTGTAAGTAAGCTTTAGTTGTTTTTTTACCTGCTGCCTCACAGTTAACGCAGAGGATTAAAGATGGCAGTTACCGCACAGGACTAAAGCTGTACTGTGCTAATAAAGCTGTTTCCTATGCCAGGGGTACAGGGTTTGAATCTTTCCCCCTTCATTCGCCTACTGTTAAACTTCAGCAAGCCATTTAACCAGAAAGTGCTATGGGGTGATGGAAATTTAGGCTAGGCTCTGTAATGGTCTCCTGGACTGCAAACCTAGTAAGTATGTATGGAACCTATCTTCTAGTTTGTGCACTCTGATGATGCTGGGCTGAGGTGAAAGACAAGGCCAACAGTCAGTAACATGAGGGGAGAAGGAACAGAATGGCTTCTTCGTTTATGTTCCTTTTTAGGAGGGGAGAGCCCTCCGTCTCAGAAATAGCCTCTGAAAAGGGAGTTTTTAGGAGACCGGTAAGGATTAATTTATTTTTTCCTCTCATTTAAAGTGCGAGAGCTAAAGCCCTTACATATCCCCCATGATGGTTAAATAGACAAATGCAGTAAACACAAGACAGATGGGTATCCGAATTTTGCATTTTTCTGTTACATTGGTCGCATTGTTTAAAGCCCTTTTTATCAGATATCTTCATATGTATATCTATAGTGGAACAAGAGTCCCCAACAACAGTACAATTCCAAACAATTACGAATACACACTCACACAATCAAGAAAAGGAAATAGTGTGCGTTATATATATATATATATATATATAAATATACATATACACACACACACACACACACATCTTTTTTTTTTTTAACAACAGATACGAATACCCAACGGGTGAAGAGAAAAGGAAAAAGGGGATACCAGCAATGGTACTGACAATTACCTCAGAGGTAATGAAAGGCCTGTACCGCCGATGGCACAAAGAATACCAAATTTGGTATGAAATAGGAAAGAAGCACTCAAACAAGTAGTAAATTTAAGCAACTATTAATAAAATGTATAAGAAAATTATAGTTTTACCAAAAAAAAAACTAAAAAGGTCTAAGAAATAAAGAATTTTTAATGACTTAGCTGAGAGATGGCTTCACACGTCTTGATATCTACGTGGCAAACGAGATCTGAGGTAACAGGGAGAGGGACATTATGGGTAAGCTTAGCTCGAGAGTTTTTTTGGCTGGCGCAAGCTTGTTATGAAGGCCAACTCGGTTCTGTGGACGGAAAGTACAGTTTTGCACCTACCATAAATGTAGATGTTAGAGTGCTAATACAGCTGCAGTCATAACAGATGGGTTCTCCTGCCGTCAGGCGGGTCCTCGGTCGGCCGAATTCCAAAGTCTAGGTCCGGCGTCGGTTGTCGTCGCTTCTTCCCTGACGTCAGTGCGACAGGGGTATAAAAGAACCAGCCGACGCCATTTTCTTCAGTTTTTCTTGCCCCAGATGTCAGGTGCCCCCAGAAGGAAGGCAATACATAAAATTATGTAATAATGCAATGCAATATAATCAAAAAATAGTAGTTGCAAGCAAATACACCATAAAAGAATACCCCTAGAGGGGAAGGAGGGAGGGAAACCTGGACTGCAGCTGTATTAGCACTCGAACATCTACATTTATGGTAGGTACAAAACTGTACTATGTTCATCGTGCATACAGCTGCAGTCATAACAGATGGGTAGAATCCCAAAGCTAAGAAAGGGGTGGTAGGCACTAGGTGGAACTAGGAGGAGCCAAAATGCCCTGCAAGACTGCAGTGGCAAAGCCTGCTCTAGATTTGGAGTATAATGGTAGGTTATAGTGCTTGGAGAAGGTATGCACAGAACTCCAAGTGGCTGCTTCCAAAATATCCTTGGTAGGAACTCCTCTGAGGAAGGCTGCAGAGGTGGCTGTGGCCCTGGTGGAATGAGTTCTAATGCCTGTAGGTACAGTTTTGCCATGCAAGGAATAGCAAAAGCGTATGCAGTGGGCTATCCATTTTGAGATTGTCTGTTTGGAAATTGGCTTTCCTTGAGCTCCTACCGCATAGGCCACAAAAAGCTGTTCTGATTTTCTGAAAGGTTTTGTTCTGTCCAAATAATAACGCAGTTGTCTGTGGATGTCCAAGGAATGTAGTAATCTTTCCCCTTTGTTTTGAGGATTAGGATAAAAAGTAGGTAAATGTATGGCCTGATTTAAAGCTACCCTGGATACCACTTTAGGCATAAAGGATGGGTTGGTTCATAATGAAACTCTGTCCTGATGGAAGATGATAAAAGGCTGTTCAGCCATAAGAGCCTGTAGTTCTGAAACTCTACGAGCTGAAGTGATATCCAGAAGGAAAGCTGTTTTCCAGGACAAATATTGTAAATCTGATGAGGCAGCTGGCTCAAAAGGAGGCAAAGTCAGTTTTTCCAGAATGAAATTAAGATCCAGAGCAGGTATTGGTTGTTTTCTTGGAGGTCTTAAATTCTTAGCCCCTCTGAGGAACTGTCTTAATAGAGGGTGAGAGAATAAAGGTGGATCAGTGTTGTATTCTGCAGAAATGGCTGAGGCATGGATTTTGATGGAGGAGAACGAAAGTCCACTGCTTAGCAGTTCAGCCAAATATTGTAGTATTTGAGGTAAATTCAGTTTTCCAGGGCTCTGGCCCTTTTCCTCATTCCAGACACAAAAACGTTTCCATTTGGCGGAGTAAGCTTTTCTAGTTGATGGCCTTCTGGCCTCCAAAATGACATCCTGCACCTCCTTGGAGAGTAGGGCCTGCTGCGATGCTAAGGAATCTTCCATGCGGCTAGATTGAGTGTTTTCAGCTGACTGTGAAGAGTTTTGAAGCTGTGCTGAGTCAGAAGAAGAGGCATTAGAGGCAGGGTCCATGGTGGGGAATGCGTCAGGCTCCTCAGGAGTGGGTACCAGTGTTGCCTTGGCCAGTCCGAGGAGCAATGAGGATCATCTTTGGTCTGTCTGCTCTGGTCTTCAATAGGACTTTGGGCAGCAGAGGAAGAGGCGGGAAGGCATAAACTGTCATTGATGTCCAACTGAAAGAGAGAGCGTCCACTCTCCAGGCCTTTGGATGGAAGATCCAGAATTTTGTCAATTGATGATTTTTGTGGGAGGCAAAGAGATCTATGTCTGGCCTTCCCCATTCTTGGATTATTTCTGTAAAAACTTTTGGATGCAACTTCCATTCGTGTGGATCTGTTATATTCCTGCTTAGGTTGTCTGCCAGCGTGTTTTCCTTGCCTGGCAAGTACTGTGCTTGTAGTTCCATTTGTAAGTCCATAGCCATGTTCCAAAGTGACATGGCCAGTCTGCATAGGGGATAAGAATGTGTTCCTCCCTGCTTGTTTATGTACCACATACCTGTGGTGTTGTCCGTTCTTATCAATAGTTGACCTGGTTGTAGAAGGTCCTTGAAAGCTATAATAGCATTTATTACTGCTAGCATTTCTTTTTGATTGATGTGAAGGTGCTTTTCTTTCTGGGACCATTTGCCCTGAATGCACCAGTCTGTCATGTGCGCCCCCCAGGCGTAGTCCGAGGCGTCTGTTGTGATGACTTGATTTGCTTGAGGCTTGCTGAATGGAAGACCTGTGTTTGTTTGACATGCTTGAGCCCACCACAGAAATTCCTTTTGCAGACATGGAATTAGTGGTATTATTGTTTCCAAACTGTGGCTGTGTTGAGACCATATGTTTTTAGGTACCATTGTAGTTTTCTCATATGCAGCTTTGCACATGGGATTAGTAAGATGCAAGATGCCATGAATCCCAGAGCCTGCAGGATTTTCCTTGCAGTCAGCCTGGTGCAATTTGCCAGTGTTCTGAAATATTGAATTAGTTGCCTTGCTTCTCTGGCGTGAGGTAGGCCATCTGGGTGTTTGTGTCCAAATTGGCACCCAGGAAAATTATCTTCCGAGAGGGTATTAGCCTTGATTTCTCTTTGTTGACTGTGTATCCCAGAGAGTTTAATAACATTATTACATAAGCCAGATGTTTCAGAAGAATGTGCTTGCTGTCCGCTTGGATCAGGCAGTCGTCCAAATAAGGGTATATTTGTATCCCTTGAAGTCTGCAGTAGGCAATTACAGATGCCAGGCATTTCGTGAATACTCTGGGCGCAGTAGATAAGCCAAAGGGCAATGCAGTGAATTGATAATGGGTTGAACCTGCAAGAAATCTGAGGTATCTTCTGCAATTTTGTCTGATTGGGACATGCAGGTATGCCTCCTTGAGGTCCAATGTTACCAGCCAAGACTCCTTGCCCAGCATGGGAAGAAGTTGCTGTAGAGTGAGCATCTTGAATTTTGGTACGAGTAGGAGGATGGAAAGATCCAAAATAGGTCTCCAATCTTTTCCCTTCCTTGGCACCAGAAATAGTCTGGAATAAAAACCTTGACCTTGTTCGTGTGTAGGTACCTCTTGAATAGCTTTCATGTTTATAAGATCTGAAATTTGCTTTTGTGCCTCTGCCCTTTGATTGTGTGGCAGGTTTGGCATGCCTCTCATTTTTGGAAGGGTATGAAAATGGAATTTGTAGCCTCTGTTTATAATGTCCAGGATCCATTTGTCCTTTGTGACAACATGCCAATTTTTTGAGAATAGTGCCAGCTTTCCTCCTAAGGGGGCTGCCATTTGAGACCTGGTTGGCATGCAAAGGGGAAAGTCATTGGGTTTGCTTTCTGAAAGATTGCGAGTTGTCCTCACCACCTCTTTGTGTAGGAGCTTGCCATTGTCTGCCTCTGTACGATCCTTGTGATTGTCCTCTGCCCCTCGGGCGCCTGTATCTGCCTCGTTGGGGTCTGTCTGTGGCAGGAAAGGACCAGTTTTTGGAAAGCCAATTTCTACTAAAACGTGGGGGTTGAACCTGCAGAAATTCTTTCACAGTTTGCATTGATTTAGCCTTTTCCTCCATTTTCCGTAATACTTCCTCAGCATTTGCCCCAAATAGTACATCCTTTTGAAGAGGGGCATGAATTAATTGAATAAAGATATATAAATGTATTAATTGGCAAAAGGCAGTTATCTGATGAAGTCCAGGGTGGACGAAAACATATGTTTGGAAGGAGCGTTAATATTGGATTGTGACAATAAAAACAGTTTTTATCAATCAAAACAACAAGTTTTTCCCTTTCGTAGGCACTGTGGATTTGTTTTTTGGTAATTTACGTGCCTAATACACTTTTTGGTTGACTTTGGTTAGTTCGTGTTTTCGACAGGGAAGCTCAATTCGTTTTTCAAAAATGAGCTCTGAAGGACAAGAGGAAGTAGGTGAATCCAGGAAGCTCACTGGACAATTGACAGAGCTCACTGACTTGTTGACGCCCCTCTGCCAAAACCTTCTATCTAATGGGAATAACGTGCGTGTAAACGCCAACGAAAGTGGAAAGCTGGTCGGAAATAAAACAAAAAGAAAAAGGGAGCTTATTGGCGATTTGGAGGATGCCGGCGACCCAAAAGAATACAATTTTTCCAGCTTTGATTCAGGATCAACACCGAGGGCGTTACAGGTGGAAGCAGGGGAAGCGGATTTTGAGAATGGTGATTTTCATGGTTTAGGTGCTAGAGCGAGGACTGGACGTTCCTCTGCAGCACTTCAAGGTACTGTAAATTTTAAAAATGCTACAACCAACGAATGGTTGAAAAAAGACTTTTGTTTCAAAATGGATAGTAATGGAACAATTGGTTATAAGAAAAAACATGTAATTGGTGAAAATGATTCCTATGTAGTGAAACTGAACAAATTGCATACTATGATGTTGAAATTTAGAACATATACCTTAGAAAATGCCTACCTGACAGAATGTCTTGTTCAATAGTTTATAAATATCCAAACAATGTGGAAGTAGGTTCCATTTTTCATCAGAGTCTAATAAAGACATTTAATAAATGTGGTTTAGAGATAGTAAAATTAATTATAGAAGAAAATGATAGAAAACAGACCTCCTTAAAGAAGGAAATAGATGAGTTGTATGCACACATTAAGAATTATTTAGTTTTTGGAATTAAAGAAGAAAAGGAAAATTATTTTAAGTTAAGGGAAGATATTGATGGTAAATGTGATGATATTATCCAAAGAAAAATGTCTAAATTAAGGAGGGACATCAATGAATACAACACTAATACTAGTTACCCTGGTCCACCCCAGACTAAATGGGGCAAGTATAAACATAGAGAAAAATGGAACAATTCTAATAGAGATAGTGGATGGGATGATAAAAATTACGATGAAGAATTTCCCCCATTAGAGAGAGATGAAACGAGATATGAACATAATCACCATGAGTCAAGAAATTTTCACATAGGGGGGAGAAAGGGGAGAGGGAGACAGTATTGAAATGTACCCCTACCCACATTGGTTCAGAAGTAGCTCAAGACATTATTGTTTCAGACAACATTAAAAACATTTATCAGGATTTTACTATTTATAATTTTAGTAATTTAGTTTTGACAAAAGGACATTTTAGTTTGTTTAGTAAAGGTCTGAAATATATGCCCTATAGCAGAGGAGACATTACAAATACATTACTTGAAGTGAAAATATTTACAAGGAAATTGAATTTAGAAGTAATGGCTTCAAGAGCAGGATTCAATAGAAATAATATGATTGAAAGTGAACTTTCTAGAAAATCAATTTATAACCCACCATTAATACCTCAGATTAAGAATTTTGAAACTGTATTGGAAAGAGAGGTAAGGAAGTCCCAAGAAAACAATAAATAATCTTTTATACATTACAATAATTTGAATAGTGAAGAAAAAGAAATATTAAAAGATTTACAAAGCAATCACTTTATAAGAATAATGAAACCAGACAAGGGAGGGGGGATAGTTGTAATGGACAAAATAATATATGAAGGGAAAATGAATGATATCTTGAGGGATGAAACCAAGTATAAAACAGTATCTAGAAATGAAGTTAATATGGCCTATTGTAAAATTGATCTATTAATTCAGGATTTATTATTTGAAAATGTTATTAATGAGAAAACATATAGGTACTTGGAAGTAAATAAACCCAGAATTGCAACAATTTTTGGAGTTCCAAAAATTCATAAGAATTTAAACAACCCCCCTCTACGACCCATAGTATCTGCTGAGGGGTCGAAAACAACACCACTGGCGAAATATGTAGATTTTAAAATGAAACATATTTGGGTGAATAAAAAAGTGATTTTGAAAGATTCATGGGACTTTCTTAGGGAATTAAAAGCTGAATTATATAAAAAGGACCCGTTATTTATTACCATAGATATAATAGACTTGTTTTCCAGTATACCATGTAAAGAAGGAATGGAGATATTCGAAGAAAGTATATTTTCTGATAAAAAGATGACACAAGATGAAAAAATAAGTACAATCGCACTCATGGACACAATATTGAAAAATAATTTTATTATGTTTGGAGGAAAATTTTTCCAACAAATCTCAGGTGTGTCCATGGGTGCAGCATGTGCACCAACATTTGCAAATATCGTTTTAAGTAAATGGGAAGAAAAATATGTACTTAATTCTTGTTTCAGTAAGTATTGGTTAATATACCGTAGATTTCTCGACGATATAGTTATGTTTTGGACTGGAGGAGAAGAAACATTTTATGAATTTTTTGAATATATAAATCAGACCACCAGTTTCTTAAAATTTACATACACTATGAGTTTTGATAGTTTAAAATACCTTGATGTGGAACTCTATAAAAAGGATGGCCAATCTGAAACTAAAGTACATAGAAAGGACACCTACGTGAATTCTTACTTACATTATGAAAGTGGACACCCCTTACATTGTAAGAAGAATATTGTGAAGGGTCAGTTTGTAAGGGGTTCCAGAATGACCAGTAATCAAACTGACTTTATAAAAGAATGTGAAAAGCTAGAAAAAATGTTCAAAGATAGAGGATACCCAAAAGATTTTGTAGAAAAAATTAGAAAAGAAGTGGAAGAAGGAAGGATTGATAGATTCCAACCCATAAAAGGGGTAACATTTGATGGTCATCTTGATGAAGGAAACAATAAAGAAAAAAACTTAGTGAAAGGGTATCAAAAGAGTTTAGTGGTAGAATATAATTCAGTTAATAAGAACTTGAGAAAAATTCTGGAAAAGGAATGGTTTATTTTTTCGTTACTGATATAGATGAAATAAAAAAGATACAACCTAAAATAATATATAAAAATGCTCCAAATTTGAAGGGCATACTGGAAAGAACAGGATTTAATAAAACGGGATTAAATAACAAAAAGAAAGGAACTTTTAAATGTGGGAAATGTCACCAATGTCCGTACATTATGAATACAAATGAGGTTAACATTTGTAGTAGAAAAAGAAACATTAAGAGCAAAGGGTTTTATAATTGTGATTCAAGTAGAGTAGTGTATTTAGTGGTGTGTGGGAAGTGCCAATCTTTTTATGTAGGTAAGATGGAAAGAAAACTCAAAAAAAGAATCTACAAGCATATTTATGACATTAATAAGGGGAAGGAAATAAATGCACTTTATAAACATAGTGAAATTTGCAATGGGTGCAGTTTTAGATTTTTAGTGTTAGAACAAATTAAGACAGATAGTAGAGGTGGCCCCTGGGAAGAAGTTCTTGAAAGCAAAGAGCTATGGTGGCAGGTTAGCTTAGAAGCAGGAAAAGAACCAGGACTAAATGACTACCTATCTATTGCGTCCTTGTTGAAAATAAAATCAAACAAACTTTAACTGTAATAACAACAAAGAGACACTAGAGGGGGCAAGACTCTAAAGAAATAAACAGCATTTTAATGTGAATGTTTTTAATGTGAATGTTCTTAAGTATTTATTTATAAGAGAAACAAATTATTTTATTTCTAAGGTTTTTAACATTCTTATTTACTTAAATAATAGGTATTAAGCATGTTTATAAAGAATTTTAGGTAGGCAAACAAAAATTCAACATCATAAAGAATTTTTAACACATATTTGGTTTATGTTTTAACTAATGAATATTTATGAGCCATTACAATGAATTTGATTTGATGAATTTGAATGAAATTGGGCTGTTTCATTGGACTGGTTTTAATGAACTAATTGAATAAAGATATATAAATGTATTAATTGGCAAAAGCCAGTTATCTGATGAAGTCCAGGGTGGACGAAAACGTATGTTTGGAAGGAGCGTTAATATTGGATTGTGACAATAAAAACAGTTTTTATCAATCAAAACGACGAGTTTTTCCCTTTCGTAGGCACTGTGGATTTGTTTTTTGGTAATTTAAGTGCCTAATACACTTTTTGGTTTCCTCAGCATTTGCCCCAAATAGTACATCCTTTTGAAGAGGGGCGTCTAGTAATTTAGCTTTGACATGATCAGGCAAGGCTTGTTCCTTGAGCCAGGCATGCCTACGTATGACTGAGCCTGTAACAGCAGCTCTACATGAGGCCTCTAGAGCATCAAAACCACATTGTAAGGTATGTTTACCCACTTGTTCTGCACTATGCATCAAATCCTGCAACTCCTTCACGTCTGGTTGTTCAGGTTGTGACAATTTACTTTTCAATTGAGATAACAGAAACTGTTGGTATTTTAGCATATGAAACTGACAGTTTAAGGCCCTCATGGATAAGGTAGCCGAGGTATATACCTTTTTTCCCCACCTTTCTAAGGATCTGGAATCTCTCTCGGAAGGCAATGGATTTTTGGCAATGGAGGCCTTAACTCCCTTGGGCCCCTGTGAGATGGTTTCTAGGTCAGCAGCATGGCTTTTGTATAGAAATTGGTGTGAGTCAGGAACCCTGTAGTACCTGTCAGGTTTAACTGGAGCTGGAGGAAGAGAGTCCGGGTTAAGGCAGGCCTCCGAGTAAACATCATCTAGGATGTCCAAGACAGGAGGTAGCCAGAGGCCTGTGCTGGGGTAACAAAAGAAATTGCCTGAGCCTTTTCTTGGAATCTGAATAATCCTGCCCTTCCCAGTGGAAGTGTTCCCTTAAGGTATGCAGAGTTTCCCCAAATGAGTAATCCTCAGGGGGGGATACAGAAGGAATAGACTCCTCTGCATCAGAGTCTTCAAAAGGGGAGTAAGACTGTTCCTGATAATCAGAGTGTTCTGAAATAATGGAGCCCTGATCAGAGGAGGGGAAATCTTCCTCCACTCTGGGTCTTTTGTCCGGAGGTGGCTGAGAACCTCTGATTAGAGTAATTAAATCCTCAGCCATTTTAAGCATCTGTTTCTTAGGCATGGGGCCTGGAGATGGGCCCTGTGTAGCTGGTCTCTTAGGGTGCATGGTTGCTTTAGACTTGGTGAAAGCCTTGATGGAGAAAGAAGAGGAAGGTCTGAAGACACCTTGAGTGGAGGTGGACCTGTCCACATTCTGTGTTTCAACGCCAAGAGTGGCTTCGGTATATGTAGTAGGGGTGTGGGCCGAGGAGCCTGTGACCTCAGGTACAGGAGACACCGCCAAAGATGTGTCGTCGGTAGTCAGGGGCTGCGTAGGCGCCTCACTGAGAACCGGACCACGTGTAGTCGGCTTTGGTGTGGTGTCGGTAGAGGCCGCGGACCTTGAGTGTCGGTCCTTGTCTTTGCGTTTTTTAGACAAAACCGGAGTCAGAGTATCCGACGACATAGTATAGTTAAATGCTTTCCCAAAAAAATGCTGGGCGAACTCCAGCAGCTTAATAGTGCGTTTGTTGAATGTAGCACAAAAGCGACAGACCGAGACGTCGTGGTCTGGGCCTAAACAAGGTATACAGAGGGAATGGAAATCCTTATGCAGTATTTGCTTCCCACAAGAAATACAATTATTAACTTTGTCTGACATCGGTCTGAGGCAAGAAAAGTTTCCCCAACGGGGTACTTAGCTTTTAAGAAGACTTCGGTTCCAAATTTTTCGTAATCTCAGGAGCTGGCCGACCGGCACTTGCGAACTGCTTCTGCTTCGGGCACCACGCAGCAAGAAAGACTGAAGAAAATGTCGTCGGCTGGTTCTTTTATACCCCTGTCGCACTGACGTCAGGGAAGAAGCGACGACAACCGACGCCAGACCTAGACTTTGGAATTCGGCCGACTGAGGGCCCGCCTGACGGCAGGAGAACCCATCTGTTATGACTGCAGCTGTATGCACGATGAACATCAGACACCCATCAGTAACGAATGAATGAAGATTAACAACATCAGATGAAAAAGCTGTACCGTTGGACAGCAAGAATCTGAGGCATAAGCATGGATTAGTATTCAGCTGCTTCCTTAGCCATCCCCTAATTCCCATACTCCATTTTAAAACAGCGAAAGAGGAAAAAGGACTTAAGCAACCTTGTTATGACAGGATATGTGAGGGCCACATTACAGGAGAAATATGAAAATTGAGGGAATGAGAGATTATGAAATACAGCCTTCATGGTCGGGGACTACTTCAAAGGGTAAAGTACAGTTGTGTACCTACCATAAATGTAGATGTTCGAGTGTATTCACTGTTGCAGTCATTACAATTGGGTTATCCTGCTGGCAGGCTACCTGCAGTCGGCCCGAGTTCCAAAGTCTAGGACCGGCGTCGGTTGCTGTCGCCTCCTCCCTGACGTCAGTGTGCCAGGGGTATAAAAGATGCAGCCAATGCCATTTTCTTCAGTTTTTCTTGCTCCAGATGTCAGGTGCCCCTAAAATGGTAGGCTAAATTATGCCAATAAGCAAGCATGCACAAAAAACAACTTTTCCTTCATCTACAAGCAAATACACCACATAGGTTGTATAGAGTAGAAAGGTACAGATAGGTCACAGCAAAGAAAAAAGGGGGATGGTGGGAGGGTAACCTGGACTGCAACAGTGAATACACTCGAACATCTACATTTATGGTAGGTACACAACTGTACTATGTTCATCGTGTTTCACTGTTGCAGTCATTACAATTGGGTTGAATCCCAAAGCTAAGGTTGGGAGGCTGGAGCTAAATAGGATTAGGAGAGGCTAACAGGCCCCTGCAGAACTGCAGTGTCGAAGCCTGCCCTGGATTTAGAGTAGAGAGGCAAGTGATGGTGCTTAGTAAAGGTATGCACTGAACTCCAAGTTGCAGCCTCTAAGATGTCTTTGGTTGGTACTCCTCCGAGGAAGGCTGCTGAAGTGGCTGCTGCTCTGGTTGAATGTGGCCTAATGCCCTTAGGCACTGATTTGCCACGCTGTGAATAGCAGAAACAAATGCAATGGCCTATCCACTTTGAAATAGTCTGTTTTGAGATAGGCTTTCCTTGTGATGCGGCAGCATATGCCACTAGAAGTTGTTCAGTCTTTCTGAAAGCTTTGGGTCTGTCCAAGTAGATGCGTAGCTGTCTGTGAATGTCCAAAGAATGCAGAATTCTCTCACCCTTATTCTGTGGGTTTAGATAAAAAGTAGGCAAATGAATTGTTTGGTTAAGGGCCACGCTGGACACTACCTTAGGCATAAATGTAGGGTTTGTCCTCAGCAAAACCCTGTCAGGATGGAAAATGATAAAAGGTTCCACAGCCATGAGTGCCTGTAACTCTGAGACTCTTCTAGCAGAGGTTATTGCTAGGAGCAGAGCTGTTTTCCAGGATAAGAATTTTATATCAGCTGCAGAGGCTGGCTCAAACAGAGGCAGTGTGAGTTTTTCCAAGACATAGTTGAGGTCCCATCCAGGTATTGGTGCTCTCCTTGGAGGTCTTATGTTTTTGGCCCCTCTGAGGTACTGTCTTAGTAACAGATGAGAAAAAATAGGTGGTTCCGTATTGTAATGAGCTGAAATGGCAGAGGCATGAATTTTAATTAATGAAGAGGAAAGGTCTTTATCCAGCATCTCAGTTAAGTATTGCAAAATCTGAGGAATATTTGGAACAATCGTGTCAATACCTTGTGCTTGGTTCCAAGCACAGAATCTCTTCCATTTGTCTGCATAAGATTTTCTGGTGCTAGGCCTCCTGGCCTCCAAAATAACATCCATCACTGCTTTAGAGAGAGGTGTGTCTTGAAAAGCTACATTATCTGCCATGCTGCCAGGTTTAAGGTCTTGAGTTGGCTGTGCAGTATCTGACTGTCTTGTTGGGTCAATAAGTGAGGAATTTGAGGTAATGTCCAGGCTGGGCAGTGAGACAAGCTCTTCAGGATTTGGCACCAGTGCTGGCGGGGCCAGTCTGGGACAATCAGTATCATTTTTGGTTTCTCTTGCCTTACCTTGAGGAGTACCTTGGGGAGGAAAGGCATATACTGTTAGATTCTTCCAGCTGAAAGATACAGCATCCACTTTCCATGCTTGCTTGTGATAAGTCCTTGCGCAGAATCTTTGTAGTTGGTAGTTGTGAGGGGAGGCAAATAGGTCTAGGTCCGGGCATCCCCAGGTTCTTGTTATCATGTTGAAGACTTGTGGATCCAATTTCCACTCGTGGGGATCCATTAGGTTTCTGTTTAGTTCGTCTGCCAGAGTATTTATCCTTCCTAGCAGGAATTGTGCTTGCAGATGTACTTGGCTAGCCTGCAGAGGGGGTAGGAATGTGTGCCTCCCTGCTTGTTTATGTACCACATGACTGTAGCATTGTCCGTCTTTATTAGTAGTTGCCCTGGATGAAGTAGATCCTTGAAGGCTGTCAGGGCATTCTGAACAGTTAGCATCTCTTTTTGATTGATATGTAGATGCATTGACTTGCGGACCATGTGCCCTGAATACATCTTCCTGCCATATGGGCCCCCCAGGCGTAATCTGATGCATCTGTTGTCAATGTCTGCCTGGCTGTGGGTAAGGTGAGTGACTGTCCCGTGTTGTGGTGACAGGCTTTTGCCCACCATCGAAACTCCTGTTGCAGGCAGGGAATGAGGGTAATTATTGTTTCCACGCTGTGGCAATGTTGAGTCCAAACACTTTTTAGATACCATTAAAGTTTCCTGATATGTAGTCTTGCATATGGAATTAGCAGAATGCAGGATGCCATGAAACCCACGGCCTGCAGAATTTTTCTTGCAGATAACTGGGTCTTTGTTGCCAACACTTTGAAATAAGTAGTCAGTTATCTGTGTTTGTCTGGCGTGAGGTAAGTCATCTGGGCAGTTGTATTTAAGCTTGCATCCAGGAATATTATCTCGAGAGGGTACGTGTTTTGATTTCTTCTTGTTTACTGAGTATCCTAGACTTGTCAGTAATCTTTTTACAAACGCCAGATGCTGTAGTAGAATGTCCTTGTTCTCCGCTTGAATAAGACAGTCGTCCAAGTAAGGATATATTTGTATTCCTCTGTCTGCAAAATGCAATTACTGGTTCCAGGCACTTTGTGAAGACCCTGGGCACAGTAGATAAGCCAAAGGGCAGTGCAGAGAATTGGTAGTGCATTGAGCCAGCTTTGAATCTGAGGTATCTTCTGCATGTTTGTCTGATTGGTACATGCAGGTATGCCTCTTTTAGATCTAAAGTCACAAGCCAAGCCTTCTTGCCCAACATGGGCAGAAGCTGCTGTAGAGTCAACATTTTGAATTTTGGAATATCCAGATATGTGTTTAGAATAGATACGTCCAGTACTGGTCTCCAGGCTTTGTCTTTTCTGGGTACCAAGAACAGTCTTGAATAGAATCCTTGTCCCTGCTCTTGCTCTGGTAATTGTTGAATGGCCCCTCATGTCCATGAGGGATGAAACTTGTTTTTGTGCCTCTGCCCATTGATTGTGAAGCAGGTCTGGCATATCGTTTTGCCTTGGCAGGGTGTGAAAATGGAACCTGTAGCCTTGTGAAACTATATTTAGAAACCATTTGTCCTGGGTGATCATGTGCCAATTTTGTGAAAAATGTGCTAGTTTTCCCCCCAAAGGGGCTGCCAAAAGATAAGTGCTTGGTGCTGGAAGTGGAAAGTCATTGAGACTGTTTCCTGTATGGCTGTGATTTTTCCTCTCCGCTCTTGGAGATAGAAGCACCCCATTGTTTAGGCCTGTATGAGCCTTGGGGCTGTGAGCTGCCTCTGTGGAGTCTGTATCTGCCCCTTTGTGGTCTATCTGACACTGGAAAGGACCAATTTTTTGTAGGCCAGTTCCTGCTAAATCTGGGAGGCTGTACCTGCAAGAAATCCTTGACTGTTTGCATAGATTTAGATTTGTCCTCCATTTTCTTCAACACCTCTTCTGCTTTAGCACTAAACAAAGTATCATGCTGTAAAGGAGCGTTTAATAATTTTGCTTTAACATGATCCGGCAAATTTTATTCTTTCAACCAAGCATGCCTCCTAATGACAGAACCTGTTACAGCGTCCCTGCAGGAGGCCTCAAGAGAATCAAAACCACATTGCAAAGTATGCTTTCCAACTTGTTCAGCTGCATGTAATAAATCCTGCATTTCTTTATTGTCTGCACATTCTGTATTTGCTGACATTTTCTGTTTAAGCAAAGACATAAGATATTGCTGATACTTAAGCATATGAAATTGGCAATTTAAGGCTCTTATAGCCAAGGTAGCAGAGGTATAAATCTTTTTGCCCCATCTGTCTAGGGCCCTAGAATCCCTATCAGAGGGGATAGGTTTTTTTGCAGTAGAAGCCTTGACCCCTTTGGGACCCTGATAGATGGTTTCTGGGTCAGCTGCAGGGTTCTTATAGAGAAATGTATGTGAATCAGGAACCCTATAGTATCTGTCTGGCTTAACAGGGGCTGGTGGTAGAGTCTGGAGAAAAACTGGACTCTGAAAATACATCATCTACAATGTCTAAAACAGGCAGGATTGCAAGGGGCCTGTGCTGGGGCAATAAAAGGAAGTCTCTGAGCCTTTTCTTGGATTCTGAGTAGTCCTGGCTCTCCCAGTGGAAATGCTCCCTCATAGTATGCAGTGTTTACCCAAATAGTATGCAGTGTTTACCCAAAAGAATAATCCTCAGGAGGAGAGGCTGAAGGGATAGATTCTTCAGCATCAAAATCCTCATAGGAAGGAACAGAGTAATCCTGTTCAGAGGAGGAATCAGAGGAAATGGAAACCTGTTCTGAAGATTCATATTCTAAGTCTTGCCTAGGCCTCTTTTCAGGAGGGGGATGGGAACCCCTAATCAAAGTAATAAGGTCTTCGGCCATTTTAAGCATCTGTTTTTTAGGCATGGAGGCCTGTCCAGGTGAATACTGTACTTGTTTCTTTGTCTTTAGAGCTGCTTTAGTCTTTCCCTTTGTAGCTGAAGAAGGTTTCACATATAACTGTGTAGGCCTGAAAACACCCTCAGAAGCCGATGCCTACTCAGTGGCTCCGGACCCATCTGAGGGAATAGTTTCCGAATGTCCAATACCTTGAGTTTCCAGAGGCCAAGTCGGCTCCACGTGGGAGATGGAAGCGGCCTGTGGCTCTGAGGTAGCTGGTGTCAGGGGCTGCGAAAGCGCCTCACTGAGAACCGGCGAAAGGCCTAGAAGAAGCCTCGTCGTCTGTTTTGGATCTCGGATGCCTGTCCTTTTCTTTTCGTTTTTTGTAAACTCCGGTAGTCGGCTGATCCGACGGCATTATATAATTAAATCTTCTGCCAAAGTAATGGAATGCAAAATCGTACCGACGCTTAATAGTGCGTTGGTTAAATCTAGCACAAAACCAACGACTAGCAACGTTATGGTCAGGGCCTAGGCAAGGAATACAGTAAGAATGAAAATCCTTATATGATGAGGTATTTGCTTCCCACAAGAAATACAGTTATTAACTTTTTCTGACATCGGTCTGGAGCAAGAAAAAAGTTTCCCCAACGGGGTACTTAGCTTTAATGAAGACTTCGGATCTGAAATTCGAAGTTGAAAAACTTCAGGAGTCGGCCGACCGGCACTTGCGAACTGCTTTTGCTTCGGGTACCGCGCAGCAAGAAAGACTGAAGAAAATGGCGTCGGCTGCATCTTTTATACCCCTGGCACACTGACGTCAGGGAGGAGGCGACAGCAACCGACGCCGGACCTAGACTTTGGAACTCAGGCCGACTGCGGGTAGCCTGACAGCAGGATAACCCAATTGTAATGACTGCAACAGTGAAACACGATGAACATCTGAAAACAGTAATACATCTTAAGCAAAAAAAAAAAAAAAAAAAAAAAAAAACTACAGAATAATGTTGCACATAGGAGTAACCGACTAGAAATAATTAAGGAATATAAGAAATGCATATATGAAGAGAAAAAGGGAATGTCTTTTGACAGATGTCGTAGTGCCATGTGCAAAATAAGCATGTTTGAAAATGACAATAAAGTGCAATAGCAAAGGAGCTTAGGCAGACGGAAGATGGGAAAGTGCATGATAGGCCATATGAGGGGAACTGACAGGAAATGGCAGAGAGAACAAAAACATGTAAAAGGTGCATAAAGGAGATGGAGTGAATGAACGATGTAAAGAAAGAATGAAAAGGCTAATGAGTTAATATTAGAAGCCTGTGCAACAAAATATGTCAACTTCATTTAGTACAGATAAGTAGGAAGTTAATCAATAGCATTAAGGAGATGCACGAAAATACAGAATCTGACTGGGGGGGTCTAATGACCTTTAAGAGAAAGCAGGATTTATACTTATATGAAAAACACAGTGGATGGCAGGAGGAAGAAGGGTGCTGGGAAGAAGAAAAAAGTACTAGCCTCAAGACTG